>NW_026292701.1:0-50000 GCF_023091745.1 Budorcas taxicolor | reverse complement strand
TAGGTATACCCATGTCCCCTCCCTCTGGATCTTCCTCCCATCTTCCTCCCCACCTCACCCTTCAGCGTTTTGCAGAGTCCACCTTTGAGTTCCCTGAGTCATACAGCAAATTCTCATTGGCTATCTATTTTACATATGGTATTGTGAATTTCTTTGTTACTTTCTCCATACACCTCCCCTTCTCCCTCCTCTCCTCCCATTCTGTCCCTGGGTCTCTTCTCTATATGTGTTTCTCCATTGCTGCACTGAAAATAAGTTCATCAGTGCCATCTCTTCAGATTCCATATATATGTGTCAGTAACAGGAGAGTGAAAACGTTGGCTTAAAGCTCAACATTCAGAAAACTCAGATCATGGCATCCGGTCCCATCACTTCATGGGAAATAGATGGGGAAACAGTGGAAACAGTGTCAGACTTTATTTTGGGGGGTTCCAAAACCACTGCAGATGGTGACTGCTGCCATGAAATTAAAAGACACTTACTCCTTGGAAGCAAAGTTATGAGCAACCTAGATAGTATATTCAAAAGCAAAGACATTACTTTGCCGACTAAGGTCTGTCAAGTCAAGGCTATGGTTTTTCCTGTGGTCATGTATGGATGTGAGAGTTGGACTGTGAAGAAGGCTGAGCACTGAAGAATTGATGCTTTTGAACTGTGGTGTTGGAGAAGACTCTTGAGAGTCCCTTGGACTTCAAGGAGATCCAACCAGTCCATTCTGAAGGAGATCAACCCTGGAATTTCTTTGGAAGGAATGATGCTACAGCTGAAACTCCAGTACTTTGGCCACCTCATGTGGAGAGTTGACTCATTGGAAAAGACTCTGATGCTGGGAGGGTTTGGGGGCAGGAGGAGAAGGGGACGACTGTTGGGAGCCAGCATGAGGAACTCCACCCATGGTAAAGGTCATGAGGAAGGAAGCTTGGCATATGCAAAGGCGTGATCAAGCCTCAGGAAACCGAGCATCTACCCCCAAAACCAGAGTACTTTACAGGGAGCTCTCCCCCATAACCATTTCTCTCAGAGAAGGAGTTAACTTGCAGCTCCAGTTAATAAAAATTCCTGGGCGTGACAAGAGTGTTTCAGCTTACGAACTCTGAAGGTTCTCTGGCCTGCCTGATCAGGCTCATCCGGCCACATGTGATTGTTTACAGCCTCCCAACTGTGAGAGGCATGGGATGTTTTAAAACTTTCTAAATATAGACTCTTTTGAGAAGTTAGAAGATCATTAGTATAGTATAGTGGGTTGATTAGGAATTATATTGGTGAAGAGTTTTTTCATTTGTCATGCCAATAATTACTGCTAATTCCCTGCCCTGGGTGTGACAAGGATGTCTCAGGTCAAACCTCTCTGCTGACAGACTAGCTTGTGTGACAGCCTCTCAACCATAAACAGCACAGAGAGTTTGGAGTATTAGTGTAGGGCTTTTTTCATTGATGAGTCAATGATTGCCATCAGGCCTCCATATCCTTAGGCACCTGGGAATATATTAATCAATGTATTTGGAATATAGAAAAGGAAATATAGTCATTTTTGATGTTAGCAATACTAGACTTTTTGAGTTAATGAATTTTCTCTTTTATTATAGACCACTGTACTTTGTTATAAATCACTATGCTATGTAAAAATGTAACTTTATCACTATCTTAAGACAAAATAGATCTTAAGGGGAACATTGGTGAAGGGTTTACATTTGTTGAGCAAATATTTGCTGCTAAATCTCCATATTCCTGCCCTTATAATGAATATAACTAGCATATAGGAGAAATAAGTATTAACCTTTAAGATTAATCATGTTAAACCTTAGGTTAAGTAAATTCCTTTCTTGATTGTAACTCACTACACCCTCACCCTATAGGAATGCAACTTTATTTGGAGGGTGGCGCCTGATTTAAGAAAAAATCACCCCTGGAAAAATAAGTTTTCTGGTTAACTGACCAGTATCAGAAAGGGCCATAAAATGTCAGCAGACCTCATGGCCAGAAGATGATGAAACTCATAAGACCGTTGTATAATTTTATATGAAGCACCTGATTGTGACAAGGGTCAGGTCTGCTGACCCCCACGTGACTCTGTATTCATCCCTATGTATAACAAAAAGTTATATAAACAAACCTGAAAAATAAAGAAATCGGATCAGTTTCTGGAAAGACTGAATCCCCCGTGTCGTTTCTTTCTTGCTCCCCGCTTTCCTGGCTGAATTCCCATCGGAGATGTGGGTACTCACCAAGCCTGCTAATTCTGCCTGGGCTTCTGGGGTCGGACCGGGGAGGCCTCAGTGCCTTGTCTCCTTTGGGAGAATGGAAAGACGCCTGTGGCCTACGTAGGTGGTGATTGGTATTCCATGTAAACCAGTTATTCAGCCTCTTTTCTCCACTAATTCTCCTATTACACTATCTGTTTCTAATCTCCCTCTATATCTGTAATTAAATAAGTTTTTTCCAGGACGCCGACTCCATCTCCACCTTCGAATTACCCTGGATCCACCGGGGCTGGACCCCGGCAGACAACCGAGGATCAGATGGCTGGATGGCATCACTGACTCGATGGACGTGAGTCTGAGGGAACTCCGGGAGATGGTGATGAACAGGAGGCCTGGCGTGCTGCAATTCATGGGGTCGCAAAGAGTCGGACACGACTGAGCGACTGAACTGAACTGAACTGATACAATATTTATATTCCTCTTTCTGACTTACTTCACTCTGCATAATAGGCTCTAGTTTCATCCACCTTATTAGAACAGATTCAAATCTGTTCCTTTTTATGGCTGAGTATTGGAGAAGGAAATGGCAACTCACTCCAGTGTTCTTACCTAGAGAATCCCAGGGATGGGGGAGCCTGGTGGGCTGTCATCTCTGGGGTCAAACAGAGTCGGACACGACTGAAGCGACTTAGCAGCAGCAGCAGCACTAGTCCATTGTATATATATGCACCACAGCTTCTCTATCCATTTATACATTGATGGACATCCAGTTTGCCTTCATGTTCTCATTATTGTAAACAGTACTGCAATGAACATTTGGGTATGTGTGTCTTTTTCAGTTTTTATTTCCTCAGGGTATATGCCTAGGAGTGGGATTGCTGGGTCATATGGTGGTTTTATGCCTAGCTTTTTAGGGAGTCTCCATACTGTCTTCCATAGTGACTGTGTCAGTTTGCATTACAAGAATGTTCCCCTCTCCATACCCTCTCCAGCATCCATTGTTTGTAGACTTTTTGATGATGGCCACTCTGACTGGTGTGAGGTGGTGACTTCTTGTAGTTTTGATTTGCATTTGTCCAATAATGAGTGATGTTGAGCATCTTTTCATGTGCCTGTTACCCATCTGTATGTCTTCTTCGGAGAAATGTCTCTTCAGGTCCCTTTCCCACTTTTGATTAGGTTGTTTGCTTTTCTGGTATTGAGGTGTATGAGCTGCTTGTATATTTTAGAAATGAATTCTTTATCAGTTGTTTCCTTTGCTATTTTTTTCTCCCATTCTGAGGGTTGTCTTTTCACTTTGTAGTTCCCTTTGCTGTGCAAAAGCTTTTAAGTTTAATTATGCTGCACTTGTCTACTTTTGTTTTTATTTCCATTATTCTAGGAGGTGGGTAGGAGATCTTACTTTGATTTATGTCATTGAGTGCTCTGCCTATGTTCTCCTCTAAGAGTTTAATAGTTTCTGGTCTTACATTTAGGTCTTTAATCCACTTTGAGTTTATCTTTGTGTATGGTTTTAGGTAGTGATCTAATTTCATTCTTTTTCATGTAGCTGTCCAGTTTTTCCAGCACCACTTATTGAAGTGGCTGTCTTTGCCCCACTGTATATTCTTGCTTCCTTTGTCAAAAATTGGGTACCCATAGGTGGGTGGGTTCATCTCTGGGTTCTCTCTCTTGTTCCATTGTTCTATATTTCTGTTTTTATGCCAGTACCATACTGTCTTGCTTACTGTAGCTTTGTAGTTTAGTCTGAAGTCAGGAAGGTTGATTCCTCCAGCTCCATTCTTCTTTCTGAAGACTGGTTTGGATATTCAGGGTCTTTTATGTTTCCATATCAATTGTGAATTTTTTTGTTCTAGTTCTGTGAAAAGTGCCATTGGTAATTTGATAGGGATTGCATTGAATCTGTTGATTGCACTTAGAAGTATAGTCATTTCAAAACAAACAGAGTTTTATTTGTATTTGTTTTAGTTTTTACAAAGTACTCTCACAAATTCTGAGGCTGGCAGTAACCCTGTTGGAAGTAGGATGAGTGAGGCATCTGGAGCTCTGGCCCCTTGGCTCCAGGGCTGGTCTCCTCTGAACAGTGGAACATTGGATTTGAACATTTCTTCTAAGTATCATATTAGTGTATGTTCAGAAAAGAATGCTAAGAAGTTTCAAAAACTCTTAATTAAAAAAAAAATACAGCAGAAACTGTAGGGACTGAATGTATTTGACAGTTTGGAGACACTAATTATGGTCTTGAGACAGTTGTGGGGACCAGAGAGAACAGTCTGGGGAAGTATGACAAGAGAAGTCACTAGACTTCCAACTTCAGCAAGCAATTTATTCATCTTTGAAGTAGAAGTAGTAGCTGAACATTTATAGGGATGGAGAAATGTAGAGAATTTCAAAGAGAACTGGAAATCATGTGAGGAGTGATTATTTAGGTTGTTTGATTGCATTATCTAAGAAAGAGTTAACACCAGAAAGATGGGTAATTAGAAGTTGACAGTTTTCAGCTTTGTCTTCCTTTTTTCAATAGAAAACTTCAAACACACATGAAATATCAAGAAAATAGTATAATAAACCAATAGCATGCCCATCAATATAAAATTGACAGTTTGCCATTCTTATATCTTTGAGTTATTAAAAAAAAATTGAATACAGTAAGGGTTTCTTTAAAATTAGTTTCTCCTTCAGCTTTATTGAGGTCTAATTGATGATCAAAAATTGTATATATTTAGATGTACAACTTGATGACTTGACATACATATACATTGTGAAATGCTCATCCTACCAAGCCAATCAATATATCTACCACACATCTTAATCGTTTAATTTTTTCTCTCTTGTATGTTGAGAACTCCCAAACTCTACTCCCTCAGCAAATGAAAAGGACACAGTACTGTACTGTCAACTGTAACCTAATTGCTGTACACTAGTTCTGCAGGACATATTCATCTTGCATAACTGAAGCTAAAAGTCATTATTAATAACACCATTTTAGCCAAGGTACATGGGAAATTATCAAAGAATAATGAGGTGATCTTATTATAAGCCCCACAAACTTTGATCTTTCTTCATTTAGAATGAAAGGGAAGAGAAGCTGCTGAGCTGGTAAGATGACCACACAAATAACTTATCACTTATGAGTGGGAGCCCAAGTTTTATTCTCAGTCCTACAGCATTGATTCATTCAGATAGCATATTCTAGACACTTTTCACACACTGACCATCCAACAGTGAGACAGTCATGCTGGACTTGGACTTGAATCCAAATCAAAATTCATCATTTACTGATTCAAAGATCTTGGAGAATGCTGTCCTTGAGTCTCATCTTTCTCATCTGTGAAATAGAGATAATACCTTCTTGAATAGGGCATTGTGGGAGTTAAAAGTTAATTAAGTTTCCCACAAATGCACATAACCTGTATTCTATAACATATTGCCACTATTACTCCACTAGGCAGTCCCTGAGCTCATGATGAAAGAAATCATAAGGCAATCTCTCTGTCCCAAATTCCTCTTCAAAGAGAGCAGCAAAAAGCTCACAGAGGTCCCCCCACAATGTAACCTATGAGATGCAAGACACCTCACATGTTGTGGCGATCTCCAATGACAGCATGAATTCATGTTTCAAAATCATTTGAAGTCTTCTAATCTTCTGTTACATTTGTTTAAGTGTTATAGCTCTACAAACATAATCTGTGCTAAACCCTGTTGTTGGCCATCGTCAAATGTTTGGTGCCTGGTTTGTATTGGCCAAACCAAGGTCTTGTGCCCAATGTACACTGAGGCGATATGAACAGAAATGTTGGTGTTCTGAGCAGAGAAAAGCTTATTGCACGGGCCAAGCAAGGAGTAAGGATGCTCGTGCTCAGAAGTCTGGAACTGCCCAGTGGATTTCAGGGGAGGTGTTTTAAAGGCAGAATAGGAGAGAGAATGGAGAGTACTTGATTTAGCTCATGCACTATTCTCTGCTTGATGTTGAGGAGCAGGGTAAGGCAACAGGGGTTATCATCATAAATCCTTAAGTTCCAGTTTATCATGGTCATGCAGTTAACGTCTTCCACCTGGTGGACTTTTCAGCATCTGCAAAACAACTCGGGAATGTGCACCAAACATATCATCTGTAGCCTTCTGGGAGGAGCTAAAGATTCTGTGAGGGCAGTATGGCTAATCTATTGATAACGTTTTGTTTTTTTAATTACGTGTTCACATTTTTCCAGTCATTAATTCTTGAGCCAGCCTTTTGTGATTCAGATGAGGCCTGGGAGACTAAAAATTTTCTACCAACAGGAGACAGGCAGAGGGCATGGGGTTTGGGTAGAATCTATCCCAGGAAGGCCCCACTGGGTTCTGCTTCCTTACAGTTGGAGAAGTTCCCACAGCACCTTTGTTTGGTCTTGATGAGGGCAGGGGGCCCAGAGAGGAGGCTGCTATCTCCTTCTGCCAGCTTTCTCCAGGTTTCCTCTGCAGCGCATGGGGAGCCTCTGAGCAGCAGAGATGGGCGGGGCTGAGCCTCGCATCTCCACCTTCTGGGTGAGTGCCTGGGCTCAGAACAGGAACTTCCGCAGAGTTTGCGGCCAGGTGCGCTCCTAGGAGCTGGGCTGGTTGTGCCTCACAGTCAGCCTGCTGCCTTCAACAAAGAGCTGATAACTTTGCCTCCCACCTGCGTGAGGCTTCTGGAAGCGTCTATCTGGGTGTTTCCTGGTCCTGCAGCCCCACACGTGGCACGCTGCATCCATCCTATGCCTGTGGCAGCACCTGCACAGAGCGGGTGCCTCAGAGGTGGACCCTGGAGGCTGCTCAGTCTTGGGAGGCGGACCTGGTGCACAAAGGGCGCTCCACTCTCAGAAGCAGAGGTTCTCAGGCTCCGGCCCAGTGGACCTGTGAGGCGGCCAGAATCCAGCATCCCCGCCAGAGCCTCCAGGAGCAGCAGGAGCCCCACGGCCGCCTGAGCAGGAAGACCCCGGTCTGTGTCCGCCTTGGCCGGCAAGATGCTGCCTGTGTCCACGGAGGTGAAGACCAGCCCGCTGCAGAAGGCGAACTTCTGCTCGCGCCTGTTTGTCTGGTGAGTGCCCTGTCTGAGCTGTGACATTCCACCGGGGGCGCAACACTGTTGGCTTCTGTTGGGGATCAAGGGACAAAGCGAGGGAGTGTGCCTGGGAGCCTGGGGCCGGTGGGGTTGGGAGGGGTACCAAGGGACCTGGTGTCAGGGAAACTGAGTGTCCCTGCCTTGCTGCTCTCCGCCCAGCCAGCCCCAGAGCCTGAGAGCTGATGCAGCAGGAGCAGAAGGCAAGGAGGTTTCTCAGGGAGAGTCACTGCCCAGCAAGAGAAGGGACTGGGCTCCCTACTCTCCACCTTATCCAGTGGCCTCAGAACCACTCAGGAATTCACTGTCAGTTCTGAAATAAGCTGCAACTGCACCCCCGCCCCCACCAAGCAAGCAGCTTGTGAACAATTATCTTTATCTATTTAGTGCCCTGAATCTTTGCCATCTTCCAATAATGTCCCCACCTTTTCCCATGTTCCTTAGGTGAACATCTGAGTTCCAACTGCCCTGGGCTCCCTCTCTCCCCCGTCTATAATCATGTCTTTCTTTCTGTCCCTCCTTCACTCCCTGTGTAGTCCTGTATGTCCTGGTACCCAGTTTTGGCCAATTTCATGTGTGTACAAAACGCTATTGTTTTTTATGAAATGAATGGGACATTATTCTGGAACATGTGTTGCTTTTGCCTGGGACACACAGCCAGGAATAGAGTGTGTATTTGACCACAGCCCCTGGCCCTATTGTGAATATCTATCTCCACTTCTACCTTTGAGAACCAAACCCTGGGGATGGGGTCCCTGAAACCTGTGGGGTCTTATCCAGATATCTATTCTTCAGGGAAGCAGTGCATGGTCTTGATGCAGGTGGTCCTGCCCAGGAGTCCTTTGGTCCTGAAACCACTGACAGGTCCATGAGCTGGGAGGAAACACAGAGATGAAAAGCACTGCAGAGAGCTGAAGCTCTTAAATGAAGTCTTCATCTAATAGCTGGGACTACAGATATGCAGGCCTGAACCTTTGGATTTTAATCACACTTGGGTGATTATTAGGTCTTTTGTTTCTGGACCCTAACCCATTTATCTTTTCCACAAATTCTGACACTTCTTTTATTGGACAGTCTAGGGGATCCCCAGGGGGATGGAAGCTCCTATGCTTGCTTGGATGGTGGTGTATTCAGTGCATGTAGCTACATCCCTTGGCTATTTGATCGCCCTTTAGGAAAGACGGGCCTAGAAGAAGGAATATGTGTGTGGTTACCATAAATAATAGCAAAGTAGACAAATGTCTCCTTAACATCAAGTAGGGCAAGAAACTCTCAAAGCACATTCTGTTTGTTGACTTTGAAAATGTATGTGCATAGAAATGGAAGGTGAAGACTTCCATTTTCATTGGCACCCATTTCCAGCTTTTCTGCTGGGGAGGAAGGAGCTATTACCTCTTATTTCATGCTTGAAGACTCTGAAGCATAGAGGTTGAGTAGTTGCCTACCATCACACAGCTAGTAAGTGGTAGAGTGGGATCTCAAACCAGGAAGTCTGGTTCTGGGGTCTCTGTTTCTTGTGTATGTAACTGCTGTGCTTGCCATAGAATTGGTTGCCTGGACTTGTTCCAGGGTCCTGGCCCAGACTGAGACCCCTTATCATGATGGGGAGGTTCTTTCTCCACTCAGATTCCCACAACCAACAAGTAAACTGGTGGTGAGACTGGTAGAGCACACACTTTGCTCAATGACCAAAGAATGAGAAATGGAGACTTAGTTTGCAAGTCAACCTCTCAGCCCAACTGGGTGTATAGGAGGGTTGAAGTAAAAGGAAGGGAATCAGGTTAAGAGAGGGAGGAATATTCATGGCTTACCCAATAACGTGGTGTGATTTGGACCTGAAATTAAGGCAGCACTCCTTTTCAGTCCTTGTATGAGCTCTTGGCTTTGTTGTCATAGTCACTGTCAACTGTAGTGGTCTGGTTGGTGTGTCATTTATCATGCTCATATATTACAGTGGATGCATAATGAGGCTCTGTGTCTATTACAGGTTAGGTCTTCTGCCATTTGGGTCCTACCTAGTTCTAGTCAGTTTTTATTTTTTTCTTTCCTTTTATGACTGAGCCTGAAACTCAGATAAGAGAGGTTTGTTTTCATTCGAGGGAGGGGCAGGAATATATTTCTGGGGCATCAGCCTTATCTTTTTATTGCTCCTTATTACTGAAGGGGCAAAGGTTCATCTTCTGATCCTGCTACCTGCTAAGCGCAGGCGTTGTCACATGTTGGATTCAGTTCAGTTCAGTTGCTCAAAATGTCTGACTCTTTGTGATCCCATGGACTGCAGCACACCAGGTTTCCTTGTCCATTGTGAACTCCTGGAGCTTGCTCAGACTCATGTCCATCGAGTTGGTGATGCCATCCAACCAGCTCATCCTCTGTCATCCCCTTCTCCTCCCGCCTTCAATCTTTCCCAGCATCAGGGTCTTATCCAATGAGTCAGTTCTTCACATCAGGGGGCCAAAGAATTGAGTTTCAATCTCAGCATCAGTCCTTCCAATGAATATGAAGGAAAGATTTTCTTTAGGATTGACTGGTAGGATCTCCTGGCAGACCAAGGGACTCTTAAGAGTCTTCTCCAACACCACAGTTCAAAAGCATCAATTCTTTGGTGCTCAGTTTTCTTTATAGTCCAAACCTCACATCCATACATGACTACTGGAAAAGCCATAGCTTTGACTAGACAGACCTTTGTCAGCAGAGTAATGTCTCTGCTTTTTAATATGCTGTCTAGGATGGCCATAGCTTTTCTCCCAAGGAGCAAGCATCTTTTAATTCATGGCTGCAGTCACCATCTGCAGTCATTTTGGAGCCTCCAAAATAAAGTCTGTCACTGTTTCCATTGTTTCCCCATTAATTTGCCATGAAGTGATGGTACCAGATGCCATGATCTTCATCTTTTGAATGGTAAGTTTTATGCCAGCTTTTTTCACTCTCCTCTTTCACCTTCCTCAAGAGGCTCTTTAGCTCCTCTTTGCTTTCTGCCATCAGCTCAGTCAGTCAGTTCAGTCACTCAGTCATGTCCAACTCTTTGTGACCCCAGGAACTGCAGCACACCAGGCCTCCCTGTCCATCACCAACTCCCAGAGTTTACCCAAACTCGTGTCCATTGAGTTGGTGATGCCATCTATCCATCTCATCCTCTGTCATCCCCTTCTTCTCCTGCCTTCAATCTTTCCCAATGTCAGGGTCTTTTCAGATGAGTCAGCTCTTAGTATCAGGTGGCCAAAATATTGGAGTTTCAGCTTCTATATCAGTCCTTCCAATGAACACCCAGGACTGATTTTCTTTAGGATGGACTGGTTGGATCTTCTTACAGTCCAAGGACTCTCGAGAGTCTTCTCCAACACCACAGTTCAAAAGCATCAATTCTGCACTCAGCTTTCTTTATAGTCCAACTCTCACCTCCATACATGACTACTGGAAAAACCGTAGCCTTGACTAGATGGACCTTTGTTGACAAAGTAATGTCTCTGCTTTTGAATATGCTATCGAGGTTGGTCATAGTTTTCCTTCCAAGGAGTAAGCATCTTTTAATTTCATGGCTGCAATTACCATCTGCAGTGATTTTGGAGCCCCAAAAAATAAAGTCAGCCACTGTTTCCACTGTTTCCCCATCTATTTGTCATGAAGTGATGGGACTGGATGCCATGATCTTCGTTTTTTGAATGTTGAGCTTTAAGCCAACTTTGTCACTCTCCTCTTTCACTTTCATCAAGAGGCTCTTTAGTTCCTCTTTACTTTCTGCCATAAGGGTGGTGTCATCTGCCTATCTGAGGTTATTGATATCCTTCCTGGCAATTCTGATTCCAGCTTGTGCTTCATCCAGCCCAGCCTTTCTCATGATGTACTCTGCATAGAAGTTAAATAAGCAGGATGACAACATGCAGCCTTGACGTGCTCCTTTTCCTATTTGGAACCAGTCTGTTGTTCCATGTGCAGTATTAACTGTTGGTTCCTGACCTGCATACAGATTTCTCAAGAGGCAGGTCAGGTGGTCTGGTATTCCCATCTCTTGAAGAATTTTCCACAATTTACTGTGATCCACACAGTCAAAGGCTTTGGTATAGTCAATAAAGCAGCAATAGATGTTTTTCTGGAACTCTGCAACCTTGCCTTATTCTCCCAATTTGGAACCAATCTCTTTTTCCATGTCCTGTTTTAACTGTTGCTTCTTGACCTGCATACAAATTTCTCAGGAGGCAGGTCAAATTGTCTAGCATTCCTGTCTCTTGAGGAATTTTCCCCAGTTTGTTGTGATCCACACAATCAAAGGCTTAGCATTAGTCAATAAATCAGAAATAGACTTTTTTCTGTAATTCTCTGGCTTTTTTCTGTGATCCAACAGATGTTGGCAATTTGATTCTTGTTCCTTTGCCTTTTCTAAATCCAGCTTTAACATCTGGAACTTCATGGTTCTTGGTACTATTGGATAATTTTGAGCATTACATTGCTAGCGTGTGAGATGAATGCAATCGTGTGGTACTTTAAACATTCTTTGGCATTGCCTTTCTTTGGGATTGATGAAAACTGAACTTTTCCAGTCCTGTGGGCAACTGCTGAGTTTTCCAAATTTGCTGGCATATTGAATGTACCAATTTAACAGCATCATCTTTTAGGATTTGAAATACCTCAACTAGAATTCCATCACCTCCACTACCTTTGTCCTTAGTGATACGTCCCAAGGGCTTACTTGCCTTCGCCTTCTAGGATGTCTGGCTGTTGTCCAGTGATCATACCACCGTTGTTATCTGGGTCATGAAGATCTGTTTTGTATAGTTCTGTGTATTTTTGCCACCTCTTCTTAATATCTTCTGCTTCTGTTACATTCATACCATTTCTGTCCTCTATTGTGTCCATCTTTGCATGAAATTTTCCCTTAGTTTCACTAATTTTCTTGAGAATATCTCTAGTATTTCCCATTCTAATATTTTCCTGTTTCTTTGCCTTGATCACTAGGAAGGCTTTCGTATCTCTCCTTGCTATTCTTTGGAAGTCTGCATTCAGATGGGTATATCTTTGCTTTTCTCCTTTGCCTTTATGTTGTCTTCTTTTCTCAGCTATTTGTAAGGCCTCCTCAGACAACAATTTTGCCTTTCTTTTTCTTGGGGATGGTCTTGATCACTGCCTCCTGTACAATGTCACTAATCTCTGTCCATAGTCCTTTAGGCACTCTGTCTATCAGATATAATCCCTTGAATCTATTGTCATTTCCACTCTATAATCATAAGGGATTTGA
Organism: Budorcas taxicolor; assembly: GCF_023091745.1. Lineage (NCBI taxonomy): Eukaryota > Metazoa > Chordata > Mammalia > Artiodactyla > Bovidae > Budorcas > Budorcas taxicolor. Next base: position 37,489 of record NW_026292701.1, on the reverse strand, counting down.
TTTAGGTCATATCTAAACAGTCTAGTGGCTTTCCCTACTTTTTTCGATTTAAGACTGAATTTTTCACTAAGGAGTTCATGATCTGAGCCACAGTCAGCTCCTGGTCTTGTTTTTGCTGACTGTATAGAGTGTCTCCATCTTCAGCTGCAAAGAATATAATCAATCTGATTTTGGTACTGACCATCTGATGATGTTCATGTGTAGTCTTTTCTCATTTTGTTGGAAGAGGGTGTTTGCTATGACCAGTACATTCTCTTGGCAAAACTCTGTTTGCTTTTGCCCTGCTTCATTTTGTACTCCAAGGTCAAATTCACCTGCTATTCCAGGTATCTCTTGACTTCCTAGATTTGCATTTCAGTCCCCATGATGAAAAGGATATCTTTTGGGGGGTGATATCCTATCTAGAACTAAGGTTCTAGAAGGTCTTGTAGGTCTTCATAGAACCATTCAACTTCAGCTTCTTTGGCATTACTGGTTGGGACATAGACTTGGATTACCATGATATTGAATAGTTTGCCTTGGAAATGAACAGAGAGCATTTTGTCATTTTTGAGATTGCACCCAAGTACTGCATTTTGGACTCTTTTGTTGACTATGATGGCTACTCCATTTCTTCTAAGGGATTCTTGCCCACAGTAGTAGATATAATGGTCATCTGAGTTAAATTCACCCACTTCACCCCATTTTAGTTCATTGATTCCTAAAATATCAATGTTCACTCTTGGCATTGCCTGTTTGACCATTTCCAATTTACCTTGATTCATGGACCTAACATTCCATGTCCCTATGCAATATTGTTCTTACAGCATTGAACTTTATTTCCATCACCAGGCACATCCACAACTGGTTGTTGTTTTCGCTTTGGGTTAGAGGAGCAGATTTCTCCTGATTCCACTAAAATGAATCTGATTGTTCTCAGGCTAGAGTCGCAATTGCTCATAGCCTTGGGTAAAGACCATCTGCCACTTGATTGTCTCAGTTCTCTAAGAGATAAAACTAATAAGTCAATTGAGGAATCATGGACCAAAGAGCAAGAGAAGGAGAGTAACTGCAAGGGGTTCTAAGAATGACCTTGGAAGCCCAGAGAAGCTGGGGAACCTTCTTTAGTTCCTGTCACAAATTTGTTCAGCCAGGCCCTTCTTGTTTTGAGTATTTGGCCAAGTGACCTTCTCTCTATTAAAGAAAAAAATTTATTGGGGTACAGTTGATTTACAGTGTTGTGTTAGTTTCAGGAGTACAGCAAAGTAAATCAATAGACATATATCCACTATTTTTAAAAGGTAATTTTCTTTAAAAAATAAAAAGGCTATTACCGAGTATTGAGTAGAGTTCTCTCTGCTATACAGTAGGTTCTTATTAGTTATCTATTTTATATATATTTCCATGGTGGCTCAGACTGTAAAGAATCTGCCTGCAGTGCAGGAGACCTGGGTTAGATCCCTGGGTTGGGAAGATCCACTGGAGCAGGGCATGGCTACCCACTCAGGGATTCTTGCCTGGAGAATCCCCATGGGCAGAGGAGCCTGGCGGGCTGCAGTTCATGGGGTTGCAAAGAGTTGGATACGTATATAGTAGTCGATGTATGTCAATCCCAGTCTCCCAATTTGTCCCTTCCTCCCTGCCCCCCTGGAAACCATAAGTTCATTTTCTACATCTGTAACTCTATTTCTCTTTGGTAGATAAGTTCATTTGTCCTGCTTTTTAAGATTCTGTGTATAAGTGATACCATATGATATTTGTCTTTGTCTACAACTGGTTTTCTCTGGCAATTGGGATGTGCTCTCTTCTATCTGACCACTAGTGTTAACATCAAAACAGCAGGAAATGGTTGCTGGGGCATAAATTCCCCCTTGAGCAGCCAGCAGGTAGTCAAGAGCTTTGTAGTGGTCAAGTGTCATGTAGGCCAGAGGGTCTAGTGAAGATTTTGTCATTCTAAGGTTAGATCTGGGTTCTCTACTTACCTAGGCCAGTCTCTGACTTTTTTAAATTTATTTTTTTTTATGCTTAGGTTATTATAAGTTCTTTCTCATGCTAGGCTCACCGGGGATCTTACAAGAGTGACAACTGCTATTACCAGTCCAGCTCCCCTCCTGACTAGATGAATGGCCCTTTTGATTCACAGGTTGTGCGAGTGTAATTAAAATTTGAATGTAACCTTGATCTGGGTGTGAACAACCTATAGCCCAGTGTCCCCTGGTAGTTTTTTGGAGACACTTGATGGCCCAACATGGGTGGCCCTTACCACAGGGACCTCGAGGAACAAACATTCCTCAGGGGCACACACACTGTCCTTGAATTTTATTGAGTCTTGTTTAGGCTTATGGTGGCGCCCTTCCATCCAGGGTACTTGCACATGGCCAGGCCCCTCCATGTTTGGTATGATCCTGTCCCCAGAGCCCTTAAGCATGATAACTATCTAGAGTTGGCCATGCCTGTAGGTGGAGGGCTCATGATGAACGGTTGGTTGGACCCCCAGAAAACAGGGATTTGACTAACACACGCCTTTGCAGGAGTGTGGTGGCAATGGGCAACTTTGATGTCCCCGGGCAGAAGCCTGGACGTGGAGGAATTAAACCATAGTTCGGTGATGCTGTCAGCTGTTAGTGCAGTTCCCTGAAAGTCTGGCGGGCTGTATTTATTCCTCGACTGAGGCTGATGGTGATAGATCCAACAGTCAGTAAAACTTCAGCCCTTTTGCATGTTTGAATGTTACTTTAAAAATAAACGAATCTGCCAGGGAGTGATACCAAGGAGGACCATAAGAAAAATCAACTGTATTTTAGTTGGGAAGGTATTACTTATCTTGAGGTTGTCTTCAGAAGGTTGGGTTCAGAAAGAAGCTCACATGAGTCTTCTGGCTGAAGGGAGTCTGACAGGACTGTAACAAATTCAGGGTCCAGAGCCTGTTAGACTCAGGGTATTGTGTCCATAAGATAATCCCTGTAAAAGCTCCTCTGTGTTGACAATTGATCTGAGGAGATCTTGAGACCTCAAGGTTGCAACTGCTTTGAATATAAATGGTACTAAGACACTTCAGTCATGTCCGACTGCAACCCCAACTGGTGGGGTTGCACCAACTGGTGGACTGTAGCCCACCAGGCTGCCCTGTCCATGGGATTTTCCAGGTTTAAACACTGAAGTAGGTTGCCATTTCCTTCTCCAGGGGATCTTCCCAACCTGGGGATCGAACCAGCATCTCTTACAACTCCTGCTTTAGCAGACGGGTTCTTTATCACTAACACATGTAGGTATCCTTCAATCTGATACATTTCAGAAGACATAAATCCTCAGTAATACAGGAACATATCTGCAGCCTTACCCACAATGGCCATTCAGCTCTATTCTGCATGCCTGAACCACTGTTACTTTATTTTGATTTCTAAACATATTTTTTCATTAATAATTAAAGCAGATGTACAATGAATGTTCGGTAGGCCACAAACAGGCTCCTTTAATTAAGTTATGTAATATATAAGCCAGCATGACTTTCCTATACCTAGAATGTATGTGTGTTTGTAAGCATGTATCTAATTTTCCCCATATCTTTATATATTTAAAATGTAGAGTTTTTTTTTTTTTTTTAACAATGTCCATGAATGTAGGTTTCTAATTAGAGATGTGTAATTTGGATATATGTCACTCTCCTTTTAATTTTTAACAGGTGGCTAAACCCCTTGTTTAAAATTGGTCACAAACGGAAATTAGAACCAGATGACATGTACTCGGTGCTTCCGGAAGATTGCTCCCAGCACCTTGGAGAACAGCTGCAAGGGTGAGCACAGGCAGCAGGGAGGGGGCGAGGGAGAGTGAGAATTTTCACGTGGGGCTAAAGGTTTGGGGGAGGCTTTGCCTTCCTCTGGGTTCTCCTGAGGCTCCTCCCCTGGCACTGTACGCTCGTCCCCTCAGGTTGACCCTAGGCTTAGCCCATTTTGGAGGCTGGGGGAGCCCATGTTCCCTGTACATCTGTGGACGTGGAGGGAGCCCGCAGCCATGGCCCTGGAGGCCGAGCTCTGTCCCTGGAGGTGGGGTCCATGGAAGAGGGAATCTGCCCTCCTGAACTGCTCATGACCTGTGAGTCCAGCAAATCTAGGCAGGAACTTGTTTCCAGAATCTGGGACTTTTCCCTCAAGGCCTGTTTCTCTGGAGCTTCAGAGTCTGCACCGCTCATCTTTCAGGAGCCCTGTGAGCAGGTAGCCGGCATCTATTGCGCAGCCGCAGAGCGCCCTGTAGTGCAGGCTCGTCTCCCCCTCTGCCCCTCCCCCACTCTGCCCCTCCCCCGTTTCCCCTTTGGGGGACATGCTGTTTACTGTGCTTTGTTTTGTATCACAGGTACTGGGATCAAGAAGTTAAGAGAGCCCAGAAGGATGCACGGGAGCCCTCTTTAGTGAAAGCAATCATAAAGTGTTACTGGAAATCCTATTTAATTTGGGGAATGTTTACATTTCTTGAGGTAAAAGATATTCATACTGTGCACTGCTTATTGGTATATGTATTTCAGTACCGAGGTGGACGGGACTGGTGGGAAGAGAGACCAGTAGTCTAAGGTCTGGGATAAACCCTCATGGAAACATGATGGAGCTCAGAGGTTGTATTTGCCTTTAGAATGGCAAGAACTGGACTCCAGGGGTTACTATTTTTCAACTGATTCAACAGTATTGTGGAAGGATGGCCTTGAAATAAAAGACATTTTATATTATGGTAGAAAGTTCCTGGTGCTCAGTATAAACGTTGGCTGATCTTTGACCAAAAGAAGATTCCAGCAGCCTCAGTCAATATGTTCCCTGTGATTGAGAGGAAGGTAAATTGGACCCACGCCCAGAATAACGTACATTTATGGCACTCATTTATAGTTTAACAAGGTAGAAATTGTTCCCTTGACCAGGTCACATCTGATAAATGCTTTTCTAAGAAGATACCATCACCGCTCCTCTTCCAGGGGAGCAGAACCCAGGGCCCTGCATCTGACTGTAGCCGCCCAGAACTCCTAAGAGCACACCTTTCCCCAGACTGCCCCCTTCCCCGTGGGCTGGCACTGTGAGCAAAGCCCCCGTGGGAAGGAGCTCCAGCTTCACCGTGAATTCTGTGCACCCTTCACGCTGCTTTCTTTCCCTGGTTGTGGAAGCAGATTTCTCGTTGAAGGGGGATCCTGGTATCCTGGCATTGGCAGAGGGTGTAGGAGGGAATGTGCAGGGCAAACCAGAGACAGAAAGCTGTGAGGTCAATGACCTCCATGACCCTGAAGATCCTGGGTCAAGATCCCCCAGAGGACAGTTCAACTGGGGACACAATGCTGGCAGCCCCCTGTCCTGGCTGAGCCTGCTGGAGGTCTGCTGCAGACCCCCCTGGGGGGCTCGTGCTCTCCGTGGTCCCTTGAAGATGCAGTTGCTGTGAAAGGGGTGGAGAAGGTGGAGAAGGTGTGAGTTGTCCTCAGTCCATCGTGTTGGGGGTGAGGTGTGCCAGGTGGTTTACAGGTGGGCAGCATGGCTCTTGTTTAAAGCCTGTGCTGGACTGAGGGCACTGCGGGCAGTGGGCAGCTGGGAAGGTGAAGTCCACCCCACATAACTGGAGAGACCAGAGAATCTGCCAGCTCCCAGGTGACTGGATGGTCCTGGGGGATGGAGTTCTCACTGATGTCAGAAGAGGATTGGCCATTGTGCCAGAGGGTGGGACAGGTGTGTGGGGCAGGTTGCCACCTTTGAGAGGGCACTGACCACCTAGGTACTGCAGTGTCCTGTGAAGGACGGGGTGGGAGAGGGAGCAGGAGCCCGTCAGGCTGCCCCCGCCCTTGTTTGTCCCATGCACAGCTGTCCAGTCGTGGAATTTCCACATAGTCATAGTAAGTCTCTGTTTGAAATACACAGGTGGCAAGCTGGTGTGGCCTGTTTGTTCAGGATTTCCTGACTTCACACAACCGAGCTCTCATGAATTCTGCTTATCAGGAAACCCTGGGGCCTCGGTTTCTGCCTGTTGCTCATGCCAGGTGCCTGGTTGGATGAGTGGCCTCCGGGTTTAATGTTGGATCATATCCTGGAGGAGGTCTTTCTCTGCTGTCCCTGGCTCTCTAGTTTCTCTTTGGTACCAGATGCTAAAGAGTCTTAAAGTCGGGTGGGTTCAAAGCATAGCCCATGTGGCTGGGTTTGAACTGAGCTGCTGGTTTTTCTTGCTGTCCTGGGCTGTTGGCTCCTTGGCTGGGGTCACTAAGCCTTGGATGGATCCCATTCTAATATGAGTCCTGGATCTTGGCTGTGGCAGCTCATGGGAGAAGCAGACATAGAGGGAGAGGCCACAGGATCTGGGGTTCTTCCTGAGAGGGAATCCTCCCCACTGTGGTGCTGGGAGTGTTGATTTCACAGTTGTCCAGCCCCAGTAATACTTCCTGCTGGGGATCCAGGAAGGCCAGCCCTGGGGCTGCATAAGGTGGAACTGGAAGAGCCCTGGGCCCTTTCAGGAGGTTGGTCGCTGGGTGGTCATGGCAGAGAAGAGGGGAGGAGAGGACGTAAATTTAGGGGCTCATCTGTGTGATAGTACTACTAGTACTAGTAGCAATGCTAGTTAGCGAAATAATTGATTTTCTGAAGCAACTACCTGTGTTGTGATCAATCTATACTGCTTGTTGTTCTTTATATTTTAGATGGTGGAAGATCTAAACTCAGCCCAGGATTTTCTAAAACACAAACATGTTTCCTTTTTTATCTCCAGCCCTCTTTTAATCCCTCAGGTGCACAGAACACCCCGTGGATCATCCATGATCCCAAGCACTGTGCTCTTACCACCCACAGCATGAGCGGGGCCTCGCAGGTACTCCTGGTGGCACCAGTGGGAGAAAGCAGGGTGGCGCCAGTCCAGAGTGAGGCTTTTAGTGTTTTAGGATTTTGAGATGTGAAAACCTCTGTCCTATGAGAAGGGCTTCCCTGATAGCTCAGCTGTTAAGGAATCTGCCTGCAATGAGGGAGACCTGGGTTCGATCCCGGGCTTGGGACCATCCCCTGGACAAGGGAAAGGCTACCCACTTCAGTATTCTGGCCTGGAGAATTCCATGGACTGTCCTGTGAGAACTGAGGAGTATCTCTTCCTCTCAGAGAAACAAGTACCAGGCTATGGAGCACTTGCCAGTCACCCCTAATTAGAATAGAACAGCCAGAGATTTACCAGCACCCCTGTCCTGTGTGTGCACCTCCACGGTACTGTGGGTGGAGAGGACAGGTCCCCACCTGCCCGGGGCCCTCAGGGTGGAGAGAAGGAGCCTGAAGCCTCTGCCTGGGCCTGAGTCACAGAGACTACCTCCCCAGGTCATCAGTGTTTCTCTCTGAGTGGTGAGGTCTCCATTGCTGGTTTGTAAGTGGGATGCCCTCGGAGAGCCAGAGTGGGTTCACCCAGTCCCTTCCTCTGAGAGGGGAGGTGTGGCCAGGAGTTATGTCCTCTTCCCAGGACCCTTAGAAATGGCCCGACCTTGTCCAGTCACTTGGCCTTTGTCTGAAGCCACTTTTGCCGATGGTCTCTGGTCCAGGTGGAGGCTGTGGGACTTTGGAGCTCAGGTGATGGGCAGGAAGTAAACAGAATCCTCTGCATCCCACAGCGAGCTTTGTGCCTTGACTCACGGCTGGTTCCCTGAGAGCTGAGTGGTCTTTGCATTTATTCCCCAACCCTTTCTTCCATGTGTCCCTCACTTCTGCTCAACCCAGGAGGCTGAGGAGTTGCTGCTGGTGGCAAAGATACTGTGGGCTGAGAGCAACCACTGAGGACCACATGGCAAGGGAGAGGAGGAGGGGGCACTGAGCCAAGCAGAAGGGCACCTGCAGGGCAGACTTGTGCACCCTGCTGGTTCCTGAGAGCATCATGTTAGCCATTAGGTGTCAGTAATACCCACAGTGATGACCTTGAGTTATAAATTAGGGTTTTATATCCAATCTTATTTTCTTTTTCTAAGCATATGTACATTTTTAACGTAAAATTAAAAGAATTTTTAAAATTGAAGTATAATTGGCTTACAATGTTATATTAGTTTCTGGTATACATCATTAGTGATTTACTACTTTATACAGTACATGATAAGTTTAGTTACCAACTGTCACCATGCAAAGTTATTCCAATATTATTGAATATATTTCCTATGTTGTATAATTCCATGATTTATTTATTTTTTAAATTTTTATCTATTTATTTTTTGTCCCTGATCCCCTTTTACTTATTTTATAATCTGGAGTTTGCACCTCTTAAGTTCCCTCACCTGTTTCACTTGTTTCCTCCACCCCCTCAATCCATTTTCTTTATGTAGTCAGGGAAGTAGACTACAAGGAGAGTCAGACACTTTTTGAAAGATTGCATTCATAATGGTTAAAAATTTTCGCAATCTGGGCAGAAGTGAAACTTTACTTATAGTCTAGAAAATTTGATTTTACCCATGACTTTTCTCAAGAGTTCTTGTTCCACTGTGGTCGCCTGTGAGGAACAACAAGTTTTCCAAGCCTTGGTGAATCCAGCCTCTGCCATTAAGAATAGAGTAAGTCTCTTACCAGGACTTCTAATAATAAAAGTGATTATTATTATTATTTTTTTTTATGGTGGTTTCAGAGTACTCTGCACTGTTGTAGCTCATTTAGATGTCCCAGGATTCCTCTGAGGGAGGCAAGGCCAGTATTTTCACAGATAAACACCTGGAGTCCCAGGAGGGCACACGATGGGCTTGGGGTCATGTGACTCGCAGGTGGCCGACCTGGTTTCTGAGGCGCAGAGCTCTGACTGCTAGACCCGTGTTCTCTGCGTTCTGTCCTCTCCTCCCACAGCATCCACTGAGGTTCAGAGCCAAGAGAAGCTGCTTTTCTAGCAACAGCTCTGGCCCCTCTGTCACCTGATTTCTATGGTGTGGTTTTTTTTTTCTAATTTCCTGTAGATTTTTTTTAATGGATTTATATTTTTAAGAACATTTCAAAAATACAAAAACAGAATAGAATGAAAGGGTGACACAATGTGTCACTCCAGAATAGGGCTCTCTGGCAGAAAGATTGTTGTGAGTTGATTGTGTTTTTCGGAAATAGACACAGGAGAAACTCTGAAGACAGAGTAGAAGTTATTCTTCTGAGGGACATTTACACTGATAAAGGAAACCTCCATTTGTAAAGGCGTCTCCCTCTCTGTACCAGAAAATGGATGGCTCTAAATCACAGCAGAATCCTGTTGAAGGACAGTCTTCAAGAAGGATGAAATCTGCCTAACAAACTCAACCCTACTGTAGTTTAAGCTGCTTTTCCTATTAACCTCTCATTGGCGCTCCATCACCTTTTCTTTTGTCTTTAGGGGGAGATGGCATTTAAGGTGGTGGCTTGGGCCATCTCAGGAGTTACTCAGTTCTTATTGATATTTCACATGTATATCAGAGATATACATGTTAATAAACTTCTGTTTTATTTTCCTTTGTTATTCTGTCATTTATTACAGGGATCCTCAGCTAAGAACTCAGAAGGGTAAAGGGAAATAAGCCCCTATGTCACCCTAAGTCAGCTTCAATAATTACCATAATGAGCAGTCTTGATTCATCTGAAACTCACCCTCAATTCCCAAGATTATTTTAAAGAAGTTCCAAGACAGCAAATCATTTTTATCCATAAATATTTTAGTATGTATCTTTAAAAGATGTGGAATCTCCCCGCACTAAACATATTTAGCATAAACATTATTTTTATAGACTTCCCTGGTGTCTCAGATGGTAAAGTGTCTGCCTACAATTTGTGAGACCCAGGTTCAATCCCTGGGTTGGGAAGATTTCTTGGAGAAGAAAATGGCAACCCACTCCAGTATTCTTGCCTGGAAAATCCCATGGTTGGAGGAACATGGTAGGCTACAGTCCATGGGGTCGTAAAGAGTTGGACATGACTGAGTGACTTCACTTTCACTTTATTGTTTTTATGCTTAAATATTAACTTTAGTATCTAGCCAGCGCTCACAGTTGTCTTTTCCCCTCTTCTGTTGGCAGCAGTATTAAATGAGGTACACTTGGCTGACACAGGTTATACAGATTGCCTTTCTGTCCCCTCCACCCCCTGCCTCTAGGTTGTTTGTCCTGTAGAGAGTCCCACAGCCTGGATTTGGCTGATCGCATCTCCCCCTGTGTCAATTAACTTGTTGCTCTGGCACCTTAGGTTGGTGTTTAGGTCTAGAAGTTTGATATAGCTCATTTGGATTTTCGTTACCCCTTTCGTCTATGTAGGAGGTAGGGTTGTATATCTCCCTTATAAGTTATATAACATCTTGTGTGTGTGTGTGTGTGTGTGATGTTGGATCTATTCATGATCCTTGCTCTCGGTCCATTAACTTATTAAGGGTTGCGAAGTGGAGATGTTCTAAGCTCTTTGGTTAATGCTTAACTATAGTGTTTACAGGTAGAGTAGGGGAAAATAATTTTTCCGTTTTTAAAACCTGTTTTCAAAATGAGGAATTGGTTCTCCTCTAGTGAGGAGAGGGGCTAGTGAGTTTTCACGGTTGTTTTTTGGTTTGGTTTTGTGAATGTCAATTTGAGCTCATGGATTTAAGCATTTCTGATCTGCTTCAGTCCATTTCCTTTGTTATGCTTGTGTCAACCTTTGGCCATCTTTGGGCAGTGGGAGTATGTTCAGGTTGGGTCCTAAGCCTTTTGCACATACTCTAGAAGTCTTGGCTAGTTTTTTTTTTTTTTTTTTTTTTAATGTCTTTTTTTTGTTGTTTTGTTTCTGGTGTGACAGAATGTTTCTAGTTCATTTTGTACAGCATTTGCTCAGCCCTGGAATCATCCATTTCTCCAAGCAGCCCTGTCTTCTTTTAGTGTGAAATGGTATTTAAAGACTATAGTCTGGGTACTAGAGGGGCTTCTTGCTCTTGGTTATTGTTTCTTGGCTTTTTTTCATTAGACCAAGTTAGAATACATTTTTAAGGTAAACAAATATGTTTATATGGTGTTTCCAATCCAAATCAGATACAGGACACTAGTTTTTTACTTCATCTTACTGTGCTTACATCTGTACCTCTTTTCTCCCATTATCTTTTCTCTTTGTCCCACGTCTAAGCCCAATTCTCAATGATATTAACAGAATTATTCATTTGTTTTACCTTATAATATGACTTCTGAAAACATAATAAGATTTATCTTTTGGCAGTTCATACTGTCTTCACATGGGTGTATCACGCAGAGAATGTGTTTTAAATTGTTTTGTTTAAAACCACTTTTCATAGTTCTTTTTTGTATGGCTCTTTGTACCAACAGGTTGGGTAGATATTTAGGTACTTTTATTTAAATTTACTCTGAAATTTTAGGAATTGCTTTTTTAAAAAATTAGTTCTTTCATAATTTTAATTCTGTATAATGTTTTCATGATTCCAAAATCAAGACAAGACTACTTTTAAAGAAGGCTGATATCCTTGTTAGCTCTATTCTAATTCTCCTTCTCCTTTTAGAGATAACTTTCCAGGCTAATTTTGACTCATCTTTTTATTAATGTGTTTTAAATATAGTTTTATCTGAAATTTTAGTTTTTCTACTGTGCAGAATGAAAATTTTCAATTTCAATACTGTAATCTCTGGACTTGGGTTTATAAGGATTTTTCTGGAAGCATGAAATGTGTTATGGGACTCATTAAAACTGTTTGTGATCATTGTAACTCCTTCATAGCAGGTCTGTAGCCATTCCAGGCTCAGATGCCAAAAGAGTGCAAGAGTGGAGGTTAGCAGATGCTTACATAGGGTTAGTTTCTGCATCCAGAATCTTCCATGGAGAAGAATCTTCAGGTTCCATCCTAATCAGTTGAACCTAAACCAGTTTCTGGAGGCTGGACCTTGGGCATCAGAGTGCCCTTATCCCCACCCAGGTGATGCTAAGGTGCAGTCAGGATGAAGACCACTGTGTAAAAGATGAGTGAAGGCTAGGATATCTAGAATGCTGGTGGATATGATTTCCCAGATTCACTGCTTTTTCTCCTTATCTCTGGATTTTTCTCAACTCTACTTTAGAACTCCCCCAGTTCTAAAGATTAACTGCCTGTTCAATTTTTCCCTACAAGCTCACTCTTTTCTGCTTATATGTTTCACTCAAGTGTTTTTCTTTGTTAGCTTGCTTCTATTTTTGTGTTTTTGTTTCCATGAATGAGATGTGGGGAAATTGGGTGAGAAATGTTTCAAGTACCTTAACTTGGAGGAGAAATTCTATCCACTGCAGAAGTTCCAGTTTCTAACTGAACCCTGCAAGAAGTTATCCTAAGCAGCAAAAGGTAGGACTCAATATCAGGTGCTTTCAGGAGGCTGAATACCAAGGACTCTATCATGTAATGGCTACCACAAGCTTCCCTGGCAGTCCGGTGGTTAAGACTCCATGCACCCAATGCAGATATGAAGGTTTTTGATCCCTGGACTGGGAACTAAGATTCTGCATGCCACAGGGTGTGGCCAAAATAAAAAGTCTGCCTCAGAGACTCAGAGTCTCAGATAATCCTGAATAATGGATGTTGTGGTATTAAATTCAGCTTTTTAAAAGATCCTTTATGATTTCAGAGCTGTGGAGAATTCTTGTGAGACAATAAGAACTATATTCTCAATTGATTTGTGGAAAGGATGTACATGTGATTATAGATTGATGTCAGAGAGGAAAGGTTTAAGGGACAGTGTTTGACCTTGTTCCTGCTTATCAAGAAAGTTTTAATTCTGTTAGCTTCATGATTGATAGTGAATATTTTCTCAGTTGTTTTATTTCTTATTAATTGATGGTGAGAATCAGGAATGTCCAGATGAGAGAATTCCTTGGTGGTGTCTGCCCACACCAGTGTACACGTGGTGGGGCAGCTCCTGGGAATGGCTGCCGTAAGTGTCTGTGTACCCAGGGTGAGCCACAGCCACGCCTTGCCTCTCTGAGAGACTCTCCAAGACAAGCAGAGTCTTCTGAAATTTGGTCTATCCTTGGGATTCACACCACTATTTCATTTGGTCTTAATACTTGGACTAGAGCATTGAGCAGGTGGCTGCCGTGACCGGTGCACTAAGCGCGGCCGAGAGGAGCCACCCCACGTCCGAGGTCAGAGGTGGCGGCCAGGAGGAGCCACCTGGCATCCGAGGCCAGGGGCGGTGGCCTGGAGGAGCAACTGGCACCCGAGGCCAGGGGAGGTGGCTGGGAGGAGCAACCCAACATCCAAGGAGCTGTGGCTGTGCCAGAGCAGGAGGGCTTAGAGGAGCCATACCATGCTGAAGGTCAGGAAGGGCAGTGGTGCGGAGATACCCCTCATCCAAGGTAAGGAGCAGTGGCTGCGCTTTGCTGGAGCAGCCGTGAAGAGATACAACACACCCAAGGTAAGAGAAACCCAAGTAAGATGGTAGGTGTTGCAAGAGGGCATCAGAGGGCAGACACACTGAAACCGTACTCACAGAAAACTAGTCAATCTAAACACACAAGGACCATAGCCTTGACTAACTCAATGAAACTAAGCCATACTCGTGGGGCAACCCAAGACGGACAGGTCATGGTGGAGAGGTCTGACAGAATGTGGTCCACTGGAGAGGGGAATGGCAAACCACTTCAGTATTCTTGCTTTGAGAACCCCATGAACAGTATGAAAAGGCAAAATGATAGGATACTGAAAGAGGAACTCCCCAGGTCAGTAGGTGCCCAATATGTTACTAGAGATCAGTGGAGACATAGCTCCAGAAAGAATGAAGGGATGGACCGAAACCAAAAACAATACCGAGCTGTGGATGTAAGAGTAATATTGCATTAGTTCAGGTCAGTCACTCAGTCGTGTCTGACTCTTTGCAACCCCATGAATCGCAGCACTCTAGACTTCCCTGTCTATCACCAACTCCCAGAGTTCACTCAGACTGACGTCCATTGAGTCAGTGATGCCATCCAGCCATCTCATCCCCTGTCGTCCTCCTCCTGCCCACAATCCTGCCCAGCATCAGAGTCTTTTCCAGTGAGTCAACTCTTTGCATGAGGTGGCCAAAGTATTGGAGTTTCAGCTTTAGCATCATTCCTTCCAAAGAAATGCCAGGGCTGATCTCCTTCAGAATGGACTGGTTGGATCTCCTTGCAGTCCAAGGGACTCCCAAGAGTCTTCTCCAACACCAGAGTTCAAAATCATCAATTATTTGGCGCTCAGCCTTCTTCACAGTCCAACTCTCAGCTCCATACATGACTACTGGAAAAACCATAGCTTTGACTAGCTGGACCTTAGGCGGCAAAGTAATGTCTCTGCATTTGAATATGCTATCTAGGTTGGTCATAACTTTTCTTCCAAGGAGTAAGCGTCTTTTAATTTCATGACTGCAATCACCATCTGCAGTGATTTTGGAGCCCCCCAAAATAAAGTCAGCCACTGTTTCCACTGTTTCCCCGTCTTTTCCCATGGAGTGATGGGACCGGATGCCATGATCTTTGTTTTCTGAATGTTGAGCTTTAAGCCAACTTTTTCACTCTCCTCTTTTACTTTCATCAAGAGACTTTTTAGTACCTCTTGACTTTCTGCCATAAGAGTGGTGTCATCTGCATATCTGAGGTTATTGATATTTCTCCCAGAAATCTTGATTTCAGCTTGTGATTCTTCCAGTCCCGTTTCTCATGATGTACTCTGCATAGAAGTTACACAAGCAGGGTGACAATATACAGCCTTGACGTACTCGTTCTTATTTGGAACCAGTCTGTTCCATGTCCAGTTCTAACTGTTGCTTCCTGGCCTGCATACAGATTTCTCAAGAGGCATGTCAGGTGGTCTGGTATTCCCATCTCTTGAAGAACTTTCCACAGTTTATTGTGATCCACACAGTCAAAGGCTTTGGCATAGTCAATAAAGCAGAAATAGATGTTTTTCTGGAATTCTCTTGCTTTTCCATGATCCAGCGGATGTTGGCTGGATTTGATCTCTGGTTCCTCTGCCTTTTCTAAAACCAGCTTGAACGTCAGGAAGTTCATGGTTCACGTATTGTTGAAGCCTGGCTTGGAGAATTTTGAGCATTACTTTACTAGCATGTGAGATGAGTGCAATTGTGCGGTAGTTTGAGCCTTCTTTGTCATTGCCTTTCTTTGGGATTGGAATGAAAACTGACCTTTTCCAGTCCTGTGGCCACTGCTGAGTTTTCCAAATTTGCTGGCATATTGAGTGCAGCACTTTCAAAGCATCATCTTTCAGGATTTAAAATAGCTCGACTGGAATTCCATCACCTCCACTAGCTTTGTTCATAGTGATGCTTTCTAAGGCCCACTTGATTTCACATTCCAGGATGTCTGGCTCTAGGTGAGTGATCACACCATCGTGATTATCCAGGTCATGAAGATCTTTTTTGTATACTTCCTATGTGTATTCTTGCCACCTCTTCTTAATATCTTCTGCTTCTGTTAGGTCCAGACCATTTCTGTCCTTTATCAAGCCCATCTTTGCCTGAAATGTTCCTTTGGTATCTCCAATTTTCTTGAAGAGATCTCTAGTCTTTCCCATTCTGTTCTTTTCCTTTATTTCTTTCATTGATCGCTGAAGAAGGCTTTCTTATCTCTTCTTGCTATTCTTTGGAACTCTGCATTCAGATGCTTATATCTTTCCTTTTCTCCTTGGCTTTTTGCTTCTCTTCTTTTCACAGTTATTTGTAAGGCCTCCCCAGACAGCCATTTTGCTTTTTTCATTTCCTTTCCATAAGGATGGTCTTGATCCCTGTCTCCTGTACAATGTCACGAACCTCATTCCATAGTTCATCAGGCACTCTATCTATCAGATCTAGGCCCTTAAATCTATTTCTCACTTCCACTGTATAATCATAAGGGATTTGATTTAGTTCATACCTGAATGATTTTCCCTACTTTATTCAATTTCAGTCTGAATTTGGTAATAAGAAGTTCATGATCTGAGCCACAGTCAGCTCCTGGTCTTGTTTTTGTTAACTGTATAGAGCTTCTCCATCTTTGGCTGCAGAGAATATAATCAATCTGATTTTGGTGTTGACCATCTGGTGATGTCCATGTGTAGAGTCTTCTCTTGTGTTGTTGGAAGAGGGTGTTTGCCATGACCAGTGCATTTTCTTGGCAAAACTCTATTAGTCTTTGTCCTGCTTCATTGCACATTCCAAGGCCAAATTTGCCTATTACTCCAGGTGTTTCTTGACTTCCTACTTTTGCATTCCAGTCCTCTATAATGAAAAGGACATCTTTTGGGGGTGTTAGTTCTAAAAGGTCTTTTAGGTCTTCATAGAACCGATCAACTTCAGCTTCCTCAGTGTTACTGGTTGGGGCATAGACTTGGATTACTGTGATATTAAATGGTCTGCCTTGGAAACGAACAGAGATCATTCTGTCGTTTTTGAGATTGCATTGAAGTACTGCATTTCAGACTCTTCTGTTGACCATGATGGCTACTACATTTCCTCTGAGGGATCCTGCCCGCAGTAGTAGATATAATGGTCATCCGAGTTAAATTCACCCATTCCAGTCCATTTTAGTTCACTGATTCCTAGAATGTCGACATTCACTCTTATCATCTCCTGTTTGACCACTTCCAATTTGCCTTGATTTATGGACCTGACATTCTAGGTGCCTATGAGTAAGCGCAGGTGGCGGCAGCAGCCGGCGCACTAAGCGCGGCCGAGAGCTACCCCACGTCCGAGGTCAGCGGCAGCGGCCTAGAGTGCCAGGCTGCAATGGTGCAGGAACTGCTGAGAGGAGCTACCCCACGTCCGAGGTCAGGGCCGGTGGCCTTGAGGAGCTATCCCGCATCCGAGGTCAGGGGTGACGGCCGGGAGGAGATACACCACGTCTGAGGCCAGGGACGGCGACTGGGAGGAGCCACCCCGTGTCTAAGGTCAAGGGTGATGGCTGGGAGGAGCAACGCCACGTCCAAGGAGTGGTGGCCGTGTGGGGGCAGGAGGGCCTAGAGGAGCCATCCCACATTGAAGGTCAGGAAGGGCAGCAGGAGGAGATACCCTCATCCAAGGTAAGAAGCAGCAGCTGTACTTTGCTGGAGCAGCCATGAAAAGATACCCCACGCCCAAGGTAAGAGACACCCAAGTAAGATGGTAGGTGTTGCAAGAGGGCATCAGAGGGCAGACAGACCAAAACCATACTCACAGAAAACTAGTCAATCTAATCAAAACTAGGACCACAACCTTGTCTTACTCAATGAAACTAAGCCATGCCTGTGGGGCAACCCAAGACGGGCGGGCATGGTGGAGAGGTCTGACACAATGTGGTCCACTGGAGAAGGGAATGCAAACCACTTCAGTATTCTTGCCTTGAGAACCCCATGAACAGTATGAAAAGGCAAAATGATAGGATACTGAAAGAGGTACTCCCCAGGTCAGGAGGTTCCCAATATGCTACTGGAGATCAGTGGAGACATGACTCCAGAAAGAATGAAAAGATGGAGCCAAGCAAAAACAACACCCAGCTGTGGATGTGACTGGTGATAGAAACAAGGTCTGATGCTATAAAGAGCAATATTGCATAGGAACTGGAATGTCAGGTCCATGAATCAAGGCAAATTGGAAGTGGTCAAACAGGAGATGGCAAGAGTGAACATCAACATTCTAGGAATCAGAGAACTAAGATGGACTGGAATGGGTGAATTTAACTCAGAGGACCATTATATCTACTACTGTGGGCAGGAATCCCTCAGAAGAAATGGAGTAGCCATCATGGTCAACAGAAGAGTCTGAAATGCAGTACTTCAATGCAATCTCAAAAATGACAGAATGATCTCTGTTTGGATCCAAGGCAAACCATTTAATGTCACAGTAATCCAAGTCTATGCCCCAACCAGTAACACTGAGGAAGCTGAAGTTGATCGGTTCTATGAAGACCTAAAAGACCTTTTAGAACTAACACCCCCAAAAGATGTCCTTTTCATTATAGAGGACTGGAATGCAAAAGTAGGAAGTCAAGAGTAACAGGCAAATTTGGCCTTGGAATGTGCAATGAATCAGGGCAAAGACTAATAGAGTTTTGCCAAGAAAATGCACTGGTCATAGCAAACACCCTCTTCCAACAACACAAGAGAAGACTCTACACATGGACATCACCAGATGGTCAACACCAAAATCAGATTGATTATATTCTCTGCAGCCAAAGATGGAGAAGCTCTATACAGTTAACAAAAACAAGACCAGGAGCTGACTGTGGCTCAGATCATGAACTTCTTATTACCAAATTCAGACTGAAATTGAATAAAGTAGGGAAAATCATTCAGGTATGAACTAAATCAAATCCCTTATGATTATACAGTGGAAGTGAGAAATAGATTTAAGGGCCTAGATCTGATAGATAGAGTGCCTGATGAACTATGGAATGAGGTTCGTGACATTGTACAGGAGACAGGGATCAAGACCATCCTTATGGAAAGGAAATGAAAAAAGCAAAATGGCTGTCTGGGGAGGCCTTACAAATAACTGTGAAAAGAAGAGAAGCAAAAAGCCAAGGAGAAAAGGAAAGATATAAGCATCTGAATGCAGAGTTCCAAAGAATAGCAAGAAGAGATAAGAAAGCCTTCTTCAGCGATCAATGAAAGAAATAAAGGAAAAGAACAGAATGGGAAAGACTAGAGATCTCTTCAAGAAAATTGGAGATACCAAAGGAACATTTCAGGCAAAGATGGGCTTGATAAAGGACAGAAATGGTCTGGACCTAACAGAAGCAGAAGATATTAAGAAGAGGTGGCAAGAATACACATAGGAAGTATACAAAAAAGATCTTCATGACCTGGATAATCACGATGGTGTGATCACTCACCTAGAGCCAGACATCCTGGAATGTGAAATCAAGTGGGCCTTAGAAAGCATCACTATGAACAAAGCTAGTGGAGGTGATGGAATTCCAGTCGAGCTATTTTAAATCCTGAAAGATGATGCTTTGAAAGTGCTGCACTCAATATGCCAGCAAATTTGGAAAACTCAGCAGTGGCCACAGGACTGGAAAAGGTCAGTTTTCATTCCAATCCCAAAGAAAGGCAATGACAAAGAAGGCTCAAACTACCGCACAATTGCACTCATCTCACATGCTAGTAAAGTAATGCTCAAAATTCTCCAAGCCAGGCCTCAGCAATACATGAACTGTGAAATTCCTGACGTTCAAGCTGGTTTTAGAAAAGGCAGAGGAACCAGAGGTCAAATCCAGCCAACATCCGCTGGATCATGGAAAAGCAAGAGAATTCCAGAAAAACATCTATTTCTGCTTTATTGACTATGCCAAAGCCTTTGACTGTGTGGATCACAATAAACTGTGGAAAGTTCTTCAAGAGATGGGAATACCAGACCACCTGACCTGCCTCTTAAGAAACCTGTATGCAGGTCAGGAAGCAACAGTTAGAATTGGACATGGAACAACAGACTGGTTCCAAATAAGAACCAGTACGTCAAGGCTGTATATTGTCACCCTGCTTATTTAACTTCTATGCAGAATACATCATGAGAAATGCTGGGCTGGAAGAAGCACAAACTGGAATCAAGATTTCTGGGAGAAATATCAATAACCTCATATATGCACATGATACCACCCTTATGGCAGAAAGTGAAGAGGAATTAAATAGCCTCTTGATGAAAGTAAAAGAGGAGAGTGAAAAAGTTGGCTTAAAACTCAACATTCAGAAAACGAAGGTCTTGGCATCTGGTCCCATCACTTCATTGGAAATAGATGGGGAAACAGTGGAAACAGTGTCAGACTTTATTTTTGGTGGCTCCAAAATCACTGCAGATGGTGACTGCAGCCATGAAATTAAAAGACGCTTACTCCTTGGAAGAAAAGTTATGGCCAACCCAGATAGCATATTAAAAAGCAGAGAGATTACTTTGCCGACTAAGGTCCATCTAGTCAAGGCTATGGTTTTTCCAGTAGTCATGTATGGATGTGAGAGTTGGACTTTGAAGAAGGCTGAGCACTGAAGAATTGATGCTTTTGAACTGTGGTGTTGGAGAAGACTCTTGAGAGTCCCTTGGACTGCAAGAAGATCCAACCAGTCCATGCTAAAGGAGATCAGTCCTGGGTGTTCATTGGAAGGAATGATACTAAATCTGAAACTGCAGTACCTTGGTCACCTCATTCGAAGAGTTGACTCATTGGAAAAGACTCTGATGTTGGGAGGGATTGGGGGCAGGAGGAGAAGGGGATGACAGGGGGTGAGATAGCTGGATGGCATCACTGACTCGATGGATGTGAGTCTGAGTGAACTCCGGGAGTTGGTGATGGACAGGGAGGCCTGGTGTGTTGCGATTCATGGGGTCTCAAAGAGTCGGACACGACTGAGCGACTGAACTGAACTGACCTGAATCTTCTGGTAGCTGGACAAACTTTTGCCTGGTTTGCCTCAGGCAGTTTTACCAAATGTCAGAAATGGAAACACTCACAAATTACAAATGCTGCTGCCAGCTGTCCTGTCAAACGACTCTCCATCTCTAACCTTTCCTTATGTGTGGAGGTGATGGATTTTCTTTTTGAGAGAAATTACTGGAAAGTTGTTTTTTACTTGCTGCTATTTTTCATATGGAGCATAATATCAATATTCTGTTTTCCATAGTTGCAACTTGTTCCAGGATGGAAATTCCTTGTGCATTGCACTTTTCGTCGCTTCTCTGAGTTGCCGTGGCTGCTCCTTGCTTGAGGCAGACTTCTGCATGTGTGCTCTGTCACTGAGTTGTGTCTGACCCTTTGTGACCCCAGGGACTGTAGTGCCGGGGTCCAGCCCCGGTGGATCCAGGGAATTCAAAGGTTGGGATGGCGTTGGCATCCTTGGAAAAATACATATTTAATTACAGATAACTGAGAGAGATTAGAAATGGATAGTGTAGTAGGAGAATTAGTGGAGAAAAGGAGGATGAATCTAGATGGGAATTCAGCCATAGAAATGGGAGCAAGAAAGAAGCGACATGCGGGAATCAGTCTCTCTGGAAACTGAGCCAATTTCTTTATTTTTGGGTTTGCTTATATACCTTTTGTTACATATAGGGATGAATACAGAGTCATGCGGGGGTCAGCAGTCCTGACCTTTATCAAAATCAGGTGCTTCACATAAAAGGTCTCAGGGATTTTATGATCCTTTCTTTCTGATAACCAAAAACTTATTTTTTCCAAGGGTGTTTTTTTCTTAAACCAGGCACCACCCTCCAAATAAAGTTACATTCCTATAGGGTGAGGGTGTAGTGAGTTACAATCAAGAAAGGAATTTATTTAACCCAAGGTTAACATGATTAATCTTAAAGGTTAATGCTTATTTCTTCCTATATGCTAGTTATCTTCATTATAAGGGTAGGGAACATGGAGATTTAGCAGCAAACATCAGCCCAACAAATGAAAATCCTTTCACCAATGCTCCCCTTAAGATCTATTTAGTCTTAAAATAGTGATAAAGTTACATTTTTACATAGCAAGGACACAGTGATTTATAACAAAGTACAGTGATCTATTACAAAAGAGAAAATCCATTAACTCCAAAAGTCTAGTATTGCTAACATCAAAAACTACTATATTTCCTTTACTATATTCCAAATACATTGATTAATATATTCCCAGGTGCCTAAGGATATGGAGGCCTGGTGGCAATCATTGACTCAACAAGAAGAAAAAGCCCTATGCTAATTAAGACTCTCAAAATACTCCAAAACTCTCTGTGCTGTTTATGGTTAAAAGGTAGTAAACAATCATGTGGCAGGAGTATGGATAATCCTGTCACACAAGCTAGTCTGTCAGCAGAAAGGTTTGACCTGAGACATCCTTGTCCCACCCAGAGCAGGGAATGAGCAATAATTATTGACACAACAAATGAAAAACCCTTCACCAATATAATTCCTAACCAACCCACTATACTAATAATTTCCAACTCCCCAGAAGAATTTGCCTTTAGTAAGTCTAAAACATCTCGTGCCTCTCAGATTGGGTGGCTGTAAACAATCACATGTGGCCAGACAAACCTATACAGGTGGGCTAGATAAACTTCAGAGGAGACCGTAAGCTGAAACACTCTTGTCACACCCAGGAATTTTTATTGCCTTGGAGCGGCAAGTTAACTCCTTCTCCGAGAGAAACGGTTATGGGGGAGAGCCCCCCATAAAGTCAGAGGTGTAGGTGAGAGCATAAAACAGACTCTGGTTTTGGGGTTAGATGCTCGGGAACAGGGGGTTTCCTGAGGCTTGATCATGCCTTTGAGTATGCCAAGCCTCCTTCCTCATGACCTTTGCCATGGGCGGAGTTCCTCACGCTGGCGCCATCCCCCCCCCACCCCCCCCACCCCACCCCCGGCCCCCGGCACCATAACCCACCAGTCTTCTCTGTCCGTAGGATTATCCTGGCAAGAATCTTGTAGTGGGTTGCCATTTCCTCCTCCAGAGGATCTTCTCACCTCAGGGATTAAACCTGCATTTCCTGT
Organism: Budorcas taxicolor; assembly: GCF_023091745.1. NCBI lineage: Eukaryota > Metazoa > Chordata > Mammalia > Artiodactyla > Bovidae > Budorcas > Budorcas taxicolor. The sequence continues at coordinate 15,151 of NW_026292701.1, read as the reverse complement.
GACTCCTGCATTGAGATGGATTCCTAACCACTGAGTCATCAGAGGAAGTCCCAAAAGAGTGCTTAATAATAATAAATGACTCTCCTCCCAAACTGCATCAGTAACAGTCTATGTTTGAAATCCTTTGTTATCTTTTTGAAAGATAAACATTTTCTATCCCAGTTAAATAATAATGGTTATCAAGAATAAAAAGAATTCACAGATGAGTGGAAGATATGAGCCATGAACTGGCATTTTTACCTTAATGAGGCTATTTCTCCAACCATTTTTTGGTTTTGTTTTATTAATATTGATTTACTTGGCTGTGCTGAGTCTTAGTTTCTGCATGTGGGATCTACTTCTCTGACTAGGGATTGAACCAAGTTTCCCTACATTGGGAGTGTGGAGTCATAACTAAAGGACCACCAAGGAAGTCCCTCAACTAGGTTATTAAATATTGTTTCTCAGTGGAAAACTCCAGATATGCTTAGGCAGTAATGACCGGCCTTTATTTACACTCCTTTTTGCTGGATTTATTGAATTTATCCATATTTTCTTTGGTGAGTGCTATTACTCTTATTTCTCCTATAGTTAGAGGGATGTTAAGCTCAAATGGAGAGCTGGGTAGCAGGCAACAGTGCTTCTCAAATAGAATCATAAGTTGCAGGAAAGTTTTGGATGGCAGATATTACTGCTGGGCTTCTGGTGGTTTGTGGCTCCAGCACTGGACTGCCCTTGGGGACACCTGGGCCGGGACTGCCCGTGTGTACAGTTTGATGTTCTTGCTTCTCTGTGTGGCCTCCACATTTCCATCTCAGGAAACTGTAAACAGTGTGTTTGACAATCCACTACGTGAGGGACTCTTCCAAAGAGCTCTCTGTGCCTCTTGGGATGGATGACAGGACACGGTGGAAATATATCAGTTATATTTTACTCAGTTCGGATCATCTTATTCACACTTCTTCAACTAAATAGTGTTCCCTTTATCCTCTATAGTAGATGAAAATCTCCATGACTTCATGGAGGCAGAGGCAGTTGGTGCAACCTGTTAACATGTGTGTGTGCATGTGTTCATTTGTGTAGACAAGACATTAAGGTTTAGTGAGAACCCATGTGAGGGATGGGGACATCTTTTGATAAATATCCTGATCAGGCACTGGTTGGCTGAGCAGAAAATGCCTTTTTTTTTTTTTTTGATGTTTGGTGTTATGGATTCTCCTTCCCTCCTCTTGTGTGTGGGTTCCTTAGCTTCAGACAGACGGAAGAGAGCTATCAAAGCATACCTGTCAGGTAAGCCAAGCTTACCCTGTTTCTGTGTTAGTAATGCGGGATTGCCGAGAAAGGAAAAGCCCTGTTCCTGAAAGACTTACAAACTTTTAACGTTTTGTCTTTTGAGAAGTCTGTGGAGGAATTGATATTGTGGCCCAAGGTGTTTAGTTTTGGTAACTTGGGTTTGCTGAATGATTTTCCTTTATGGTGAAGCAGGGGACCTAGGAAGAGGGGGGACCATCAAGGGGTGACTGGAGAGAAGAAGTACGTTGTTTGGTGGAGTGGCTGTTTGGCAGGGTGGGTGGGTGTTGCTGTTCCTTCGCGTTTTTCTTTGGGAAAGAAACTTGCTTTCCCTGACTCTTACTCAGGGTGAAGCCTCAGTGCACCCTGAGTCAATTGGTTTAGGCGTTGGGGAAGAGAGGACAGGTAACATTTCTTCCAAACCACCAACTTCAGTGGATGGTGGATCAAGAACTATGGAAGACGTGATTTTTTAGCTTGGCCTCCACCATGTTTAATTTTTTACTCCAAGGAATACTGCAACTTCTAGCAGGTAGAGACATATTGAGGCAGTGCTCTCGGGAGCTGAGAGCCTACAGAGCTGCCAAACCTGGTTTCTTTGTGGTGCTCCAGCCAAAGCTGGTTTCCATTCCCTTGATCTACGTGTGGAATTTGGGGTAGAAAAGGGTGGATGTGTTTGTGCCAGTGTCTCAGTTCATAAGGATTCATGAAGAAGGTGATAAAAGCATGTCTCCCATATGTGAACCACATTGACTTTCTATTGGGCTGGGACATTGAGAGTATGGGGGACAGGGGCAGGCTGCCAGCAGGCTTCTTCCTGTGGAAGCAGATTTCTTCCTCTTCTTCTGCCACCTTTTTCTTTATTCATCTTAAGGCTCAGTTGGTATTGAGCCTGTTTGTGATATTTGTTGAGCATCCACGGTGTGCTAAGCACAATGTACTAAGGCTTTACTATGTTTCAGTGGAAAATTTTACCTGCAGGTTAAAACTGTTGTCTACTTGTCTTATAGGAGATAATAGATCTGCATATTTTTCTTTTAAATTAGTCACGAATGTAGCATTTTGTCAAAATGTATTTTAACATGCTAATGATAAAAGTAAATCTTGTGTAAAGAAAAACTGACATTTCTAATTAAGACTTTTTTCTTTTCTTTTAGGAAGGCACCACAGTAGTTCAACCCATATTTTTGGGGAAAATGGTTAGCTATGTTGAAAACTACCATCTTTCCGATTCTGCCGCTTTGCACGAAGCCTACAGCTACGCGGCAGGGCTGAGCGCCTGCGTGCTCGTGTGGGCCGTTCTGCACCACTTGTACTTCTATCACATTCAGCGCTTGGGGATGAGGCTGAGAGTAGCCGTGTGCCATATGATCTACCACAAGGTGAGTGTCGCTAGGTACCACGGTGTGTTCCTCTCTTGAGGGATCAGGAACATTTGGGGAAAGTTCTCTGTAAATTACAAATTTTGTAACTGGGATCGTTTACACCTTCCTAGAGAAGCTTGCTTTTGCATCAAGCCAAGTTTATTGCTGTCGAAGCAAACTTTACCAATACATAATGAAAAGTTTCCTTTTGAGATCAAGTGTTGGCCATCCTTTACAACTTTTAGCCATAGGCTGTCACAAAATAACCACTAAATTTGTACTGTAAAATATTACATTAATATTCAAGAATAAGTATTAAAAGTATCAAGTTGATTTTCAAAGTCTTCATGCCCAAATCCCATAGTGCTGTTTATGGAAATTTTTTGTTGTCGTTCATTAATACCTTCAGTTACATCAAATTTGTATTTAAAAGTGAACTTCAGAGATTGGATCTATAAAACTATATCTAAGAGCAGAGAATGTATTTGATAAAGGGAATGATTCTAATTTTAAAAGACCCATCTAATTATATTCAATATAATTATGTTTGCTAGAGAAAAATATAAAGAGAATTCATGCTAAATATAGACTCACTTCTTATATTTTATAGATAATTTTTGTTAATGGTATGAAAGAAAATAGGATATTTGAGATGAAACTTGAAATTTTACATTGTTTCATTAATTCTAGAGAGAATTTGTTGCTTTTCATTTAAATTATTTTAATACAATATTTCCTTTTATTCTTAGTATGCATTGCAGCAGTTTTAATAAGAACTGATTTAATGTGTTTAGTGATTTTGTATTGAGGAATGCCATGAAATTATTTGATAGTTTACCCTTGTCTAAACTAGTGTAAAAAGAGTAAGGCTTTCAGATATCTTTACAAAGGTATTGCCACAGATATATCAGTGTCAAGAGCTGAAGGGCTCAGTATAAACTTGATCCTGGATATGTCTTTGCCTTAGACTGTTAAAAAAAAAAATCCTTATTTGACTGTATTATATCCTTCAAATTTTCAAAGAGAGTAGATCTTAAATGTTCTCACCACACATGTTTAATAGGATAACTATATTAGCTAGTGGATACTTTAAAGGGTTTTACTACAGTAATCATTTTCCAGTATGTATTGATACCAAAGTATCATATTGTAACCTTAAACATATGCAATTTTTATTAATAAATAAAGTCCTCATTGAAAGATAAAACAAAGCAGCTTAAATTGAAAATATTGCTTCTTTTACCTGGTTGCTGCTTATCTAGAGCTTCTGCTTCTTCAGAATACTTTTTCAGCAGAAAGTGAGATGTCTTCTCCTCATCTTTCCTTGAGCAGAGTCTTGTACTTTTCAGGAATGTGTGAAACTGGGGACCTGGCATCTCACTGTCTTGTCTGACAACAGCATCTGAGCTGCTTTCCTTCTGGGTGATGTGGAAATTGCAACTGTGCCCGCATACTGCAGTCAGAGGTCTTCACTGTCATTTATCATCATCTTTGTTATTCTGTTGCATCTTTAACCATTTAAGAGATGGATACTCAGATTTCCCCACAAATTGGCTAAATGTTTGTCTTTTCAGATCATACTTAACTCTCATAATAGTTGCGAAATTTTCCCTGAACCGTGTTGTGAAACCTTAAGTTAGGTGTGAGGTGATGGTTTGATGAAAGCTCACTCTTGCCTGCACAAGTGAGCCATTGTCTACCTGTGTTTCTTCCTCTCCCCATCACACTTTGGAATCTTGCCTTTGGGAAATGTGATCTGACCTGGCACATTGGCTTATGTGAATGTAAATATCTCCCAAGAGGTTCATTTATTGCTTTGATTGTACCTAAATGTTGGCCCTGTATGAAGTCAAGAATTATGGGGATTATAACATAGACATAACTTGAAATTCCAGAAACCTGGAAAAGACAAATTTCTTCATACACAGCCTTGCATCTAGAGTCCTGCTGGGGTATAGAAACAAGACACTTCTTTTCAGGTTACAGGTGGGGTGATTCTTTAGGGCACGGCTGGTGCTGCCGAGAAGCTCTGAAAGGCCCCTCTGAACTGTGGTTCATGCTCAGGCCCCACCTCCTGATCCCTGGTCCTGGGAAGGAATCAGATTGGGCATTAGAAAGGGAGTAGCCATAGTTTGTTCTGACCATGGATTCCAGGTTGGGGCAGGTCTCCAGGAGGTCTCTAAGGCTGCACATATTCCACTTCTAAAATGGCCCATTCAGCATTTCATGCTCTTTGCAGCTGAATTTTGAATGATAGTGAAGGAGGTATCATATATACATATACATTTATTAATTAATACATTTCCACAGCTTTGGTAAAATTACCTTTGGCTTTTAATCATTGGTTTTTGTTGTTGTTGTTGTTATGGTAAAATACACCCAGTGTAAAGTTGACCAATTTCACTCCTTTTAAGTACAGCATTTAGTGACATTAGGTACACTCACATTGTTGTATAGCCATCACATTATTCATCTCTGAAACTTTTTCTTTTTCCCAAACTGAACCTCTGCATCCATTAAACACTAACTCCCCAACCCCTCTCCGCACACCCAGCACCATTCTACTTCTTATCTCTGTGAATTTGAGTACTTTAGTACTTCATGTAAGTGGAATCATACAGTGTTTGTCATTTTGTGTTGGCTTATGTTCTGTAGCATGATGTCTTCAAGGTTCATCCATGTTGTGGCAGGTGTCAGAATTTAATTCCTTTTTAAGGCTTAATAATATTCCATTATAGGCCTATGCAACATTCTGTGTGTTTACTCATGGACAGTTGTTTCCACCTTTTAGCTACTGTGAACATTGCTGCTGTGAATATGAGTGTACAAATTGTCTGTTCAAGTTTGTGTTTTTAGTTTTCTTGAGTGTATCCTTAGTAGTGTAATTGCTGTATTGTATGCTAATGTCATGTTTAATTTTTGAGGAACTTCCATATTCTCTTCCATTGTGGTTATATCATTTTACATTCTCACTTGATCATTGTTTTCTTCTTTAGCTTGAGGAGTAAAGCAAAAGTTTCTTATGAAGTATGACATTGTGTTTGGATCAGTAGCTCCAGTTGGTGGTCTGTTGAAGCAGCTCCTGGTGTCTTTTCAGCTTCCTCAGATCTCTAGGGCATTTATCTTACTAAATAAAGGGATTGATCAACACGGGTTGTGTATTTTGTAAAATCAGCAGACTGGCATCAAGACCACAGTTTCCTCACAGGAACAGTGTTTTGAACATTATACTTGCTCATTTCAGAATGAGGAAACTAAGCCCAAAGTGTTAAAATATTGTCACCCACCAAATGAATGATTGAATCCAAGTCTCAGAATTTCTTTCCTAAGGCAACCTCTCCAGTCTCATCTAATTTGGCTGAAAATTACTTAGTTGGCTCCTAAGTCTAAACCTACACCCCTTAACCTTCAGGCAGGTCCAAGTTCACTGTAACAAGGGGTGGATTTTGCTTCTACCTCCTGCTCCTCCCTTTGCTGTCCTTGTGGTTGGGGCTGCCGCCACACTGAGGAGTTAGAGGCTGAACAAGGGTCCCTAGAGCCCTGCTGTCAGGGGTCATCCTGCTCCTGCTGACACCACTCACGACCCCAGAACGCATGCTCCGTTGTGTTATGTTCTAAGATGACTTTGTGTCACCTTAGGAACCCCGATCTCTGTCTCCCTCTCTCATTTCAGGCTCTTCACCTGAGTAGCACCGCCATGGGGAAGACCACCACAGGCCAGGTAGTCAACCTGCTGTCCAACGATGTGAACAGGTTTGACCAGGTGAGCTGCCCCTGAGGGATCCTCTTCCATGTCCCATCCTTCTCACTGGGTTCAGCTTATTGGGATGCCAGGTGCCAGGGTTTGGTGTCAGCCAGGGTTCTGTGAGGATGTAAGACAAAGGTTCTATTTATCCAACTTTCACTTCTCTGCGTGCAACTTCGATGTAATTCTATGTATTGTTTCCTAAGTGAGAGTTTTGTTTTTCTAATAATAAATGGCAGCAGTGTTCTTGCCCAGCGTGGTTAGTGTCCTAAGGGGTCCTCCTGAAGCGGCCCTTCTTGGCATGTGGTGTAGGTGTTGCTGAACTGTCTTCCTCCTCTTCTAGGTGATGAAGGCCTGGTGGTCAGGGATTGTTTTTTCCCCTGCACCCTGTTCAGTGCCTGCTGCATAGGGAGCCTTCAAGTGGGTGGTCCTCAGACACAACTTCCTCTCTGCTGTCCCCACACACTCTTTTTTCCACTGACCTTAAGCATAGATCACATGACCCAGAACATTGTAGCTGTTGCTCAGATCTGTGTTGTAGTAGACACTTCTCTTTCAAGTATTCATTCATCAAACATGAAGTAAGGCCCCTACTCACTTTCAGGGATGAATAAAGCTTAGTTTCTGCCCCATAGAACCCACAGTCTATCAGGGAGGTAAATATAGAAGTAATTACTGGAGAGAGCAGTAAGTACCATAATACAGGCTTTCCTGGGATGCTGGGGAGCCTAGGAGAGATGGGGGCTAAACTCTGGGATGGAGAGCATTTGGGCAAGCCCTGAGCTCATCTGTATTGTGGTCAAAATCTACATCTTCTTTCATTGCTGCTGGCCTGATTCTCCCGTGGCATCCCTGAAATCAGCCCTGTGCTGCCCTGGAACAGTGTCATCTGGGGTGGGCACTTGGATTTCTGCTTTAGTAGGTTTAAAACCCAGTGAGATCATTTCTATTTGGTTCCTGTCTGTTCCTTCAGAGCATATTGGCTCGATACTCTGTCCTTATTGGTTTCTATACCATCCCAAAGAGAGGCTATGCTAAAGAATGCTCAAACTACTACACAGTTGCACTCAACTCACATGCTAGTAAAGTAATGCTCAAAATTCTACAAGCCAGGCTTCAGCAATACATGAACTGTGAACTTCCAGATATTCAAGCTGGTTTTAGAAAAGGCAGAGGAAACAGAGCTCAAATTGCCAACATCTGCTGGATCATCAAAAAGGCAAGAGAGTTCCAGAAAAAACATCTATTTCTGCTTTATTGACTATGCCAAAGCCTTTGACTGTGTGGATCACAATAAACTGTGGAAAATTCTTCAAGAGATGGGAATACCAGATCACCTGACATGCCTCTTGAGAAACCTATATGCAGGTCAGGAAGCAACAGTTAGAACTGGACATGGAACAACAGACTGGTTCCAAATAGGAAAAGGAGTACGTCAAGGCTGTATATTGTCACCGTGCTTATTTAACTTCTATGCAGAGTACATCATGAGAAATGCTGGGCTGGAAGAAACACAAGCTGGAATCAAGATTGCCGGGGAAAATATCAATAACCTCAGATATGCAGGTGACACCATCCTTATGGCAGAAAGTGAAGAAGAACTAAAAAGCCTCTTTATGAAAGTGAAAGACGAGAGTGAAAAAGTTGGCTTAAAGCTCAACATTCAGAAAATGAAGATCATGGTATCCAGTCCCATCACTTCATGGCAAATACAGTGGCTGATTTTATTTTGGGGGGCCCAAAGTCACTGCAGATGGTGACTATAGCCATGAAATTAAAAGATGCTTACTCCTTGGAAGATAAGTTATGACCAACCTAAACAGCAGATTAAAAAGCAGAGACATTACTTTGTAAACAAAGGTCTGTCTATTCAAGGCTATGGCTTTTCCAGTGGTCATGTATGGATGTGAGAGTTGGACTGTGAAGAAGGCTGAGTGCTGAAGAATTGATGCTTTTGAACTGTGGTGTTGGAGAAGACTCTTGAGAGTCCCTTGGACTGCAAGGAGATCCAACCAGTCCCTCCTAAAGGAGAGCAGTCCTGGGATTTCTTTGGAAGGACTGATGTTGAAGCTGAAACTCCAATACTTTGGCCACCTGATGCAAAGAGCTTACTCACTTGAAAAGACCCTGATCCTGGGAATGATTGAAGGCAAGAGGAGAAGGGGATGACAGAGGATGAGATGGTTGGATGGCATCACCTACTCATGAGTTTGGGTAAACTCCGGGAGTTAGTAATTTACAGGGAGGCCTGGCGGTGTGTGGTTCATGGGGTTGCAAAAGTCAGACAGGATTGAGCGACTGAACTGAACTGAACTGAAGAAGGCTTTGTCTTTCTCTTCAAGGTAATGATGTTCTTGCACTATCTGTGGGTGGGGCCACTGCAGGCTGTCGCAGTGATCGCCCTGCTCTGGATGGAAATAGGAATATCATGTCTTGCCGGGATTGTGGTTCTCATTATTCTTCTGCTTTTGCAAAGCTGCTTTGGGAAGTCGTTTTCATCACTCCGGTAAGAGAAACACTTCTTTTATTTTATTTTATTTTTTTTAGCCTGAGTTTATTTATTTTTAAAATATAAATTTATTTATTTTAATTGGAGGTTAATTACTTTACAATATTGTATTGGTTTTGCCATACTCAACATGAATCCGCCACAGGTATACACGTGTTCCCTATCCTGAACCCCTCTCCCTCCTCCCTCCCCGTACCATCCCTCTGGGTCATCCCAGTGCACCAGCCCCAAGCATCCAGTATCATGCATCGAACCTGGACTTGCGATTCATTTCATATATGATATTATAGATGTTTCAATGCCATTCTCCTAAATCATCCCACCCTCTCCCTCTCCCACAGAGTCCAAAACTGTTCTATACATCTGTGTCTCTTTTGCTGTCTCGCATACAGGGTTATTGTTACCATCTTTCTAAATTCCATATATATGCATTATTATACTGTATTGCTGTTTTTCTTTCTGGCTTACTTCACTCTGTACAATAGGTTCCAGTTTCATCCACCTCATTAGAACTGATTCAAATGTATTCTTTTTAATGGCTGAGTCATATTCCATTGTGTATATGTACCACAGCTTTCTTATCCATTCATCTGCTGATGGACATCTAGGTTGCTTCCATGTCCTGGCTATTATAAACAGTGCTGTGATGAACAATGGGGTACATGTGTCTCTTTCAATTCTGGTTTCCTTGGTGTGTATGCCCAGCATGGGATTGTTGGGTCATAGGCAGTTCTATTTCCTGTTTTTCAATGAATCTCCACACTGTTCTCCATAGTGGCTGTACTAGTTTGCATTCCCACCAACAGTGTAAGAGGGTTCCCTTTTCTACACACCCTCTCTAGCATTTATTGCTTGTAGACTTTTGGATTGCAGCCATTCTGACTGGTGTGAAATGATACCTCATTGTGGGTTTGATTTGCATTTCTCTGATAATGAGTGATGTTGAGCATCTTTTCATGTGTTTGTTAGCCATCCATATGTCTTCTTTGGAGAAATGTCTATTTAGTTCTTAAGCCCATTTTTGATTGAGTCATTCATTTTTCTGGAATTGAGCTGCAGGAGTTGCTTGTATATTTTTGAGATTAGTTGTTGGTCAGTTGCTTCATTTGCTATTATTTTCTCCCATTCAGAAGGCTGTCTTTTCACCTTGCTTACAGTTTCCTTTGTCATGCAGAAGCTTTTAAGTTTAATTAGGTCCCATTTGTTTATTTTTGCTTTTATTTCCAATATTCTGGGAGGGGTCATAGAGGATCCTGCTGTGGTTTTTGTCGGAGAGTGTTTTGCCTATGTTCACCTCAGGAGTTTTATAGTTTCTGGTCTTACATTTAGATCTTTAATCCATTTTGAGTTTATTTTTGTGTATGGTGTTAGAAAGTGTTCTAGTTTCAAAAGAAACACTTCTTTTAAAAATTGATATGTAATTGGTAACATCCACAGTCTGCTTCATGCTTTTGTTCAAAAACAAGACAAATGCCTTCTCTAGTCTCTTCTTTGTGTGAGTTGCAAACCCTACAGCCTTAGCCAGTGGAGGCTCCAGCCTTAAACTGAAGGCTGACCCTGAAATGGGAACAAGAAAGGCATTCACTGGGTCCTCTTGGCACTGTGTCTGAAAAAGTAGATTGTCCTTCAGCAGAATTTACCCATGTCCAAGTTATTTAAATATTGATAAATAGTAATAATCTTGTAGCCCCATTTCTCACTGTATATATTTTTTTATGCTTGTGTTGGAGCCTTTCAGGTATTTATTCATGTTTCCATTAAGTTATAAGCACCCCCAGGGCCAGGTTGATCTTCATTGTGTCTTCATGAAGCCCCACAGTCAAAGCAGCAGATGTAACAGAAAAGTGGCTGGCGGTGAAGAGCCTTCTGCTGCTGAGTTAGACTGAAGCAGGTCCCAGAGGGTTGGAGGTGGGTGGTTGTCAGGTGATGGTGATGTTATGCTATTTGAAGGTCACTGAGTTCTTGTGTTGTGTGTGTAATTCTGTGCTTGGTGTCTATATTTGGAATTTCCTGTCCTGTCTTTGCTGGAGAGATAGATACTCCCTGTCTTCGAGACCCTATTCCAGTGCTACCAGGTCTCTGAAGCTCTTCTTGTTCTCCTTTCCTGGTGGAATTAGTAGCCGCATCTTTTCTGCTCCCCAGAACTTCTCTCCTATTTTATTACAGCACAGACTGTCTTCTTGGGTGTCTTTCTGCCGTGACCTCTTTGAGCAGATGGTTTGTATCTGGCACATTTCAGATCTTTCTTAGCCGATGCTGCACATTCTCCAAGTTACTTCTTGAAGTGGACTGAGTGGTTGGCTTCCTAGTTGAAGCCTTTTTCTCCATTTGTACTCTGAGTAGGACCTGCCTGTGTTCTAAGTGCAAAAGGTCTGTAGAGGATGATTTGAGTCCTGGCCCCGCCCCCTGCCCACTCCTGCTGCCGCTGCTGAGGGAAGCTGGGCTCTGGTCACTGAGGCTCATCTCACGTCTGTCCCCTCAGGAGTAAGACTGCTGCTCTCACAGACAAGAGGATCAGGACCATGAGCGAAGTCATAACTGGCATCAGAACAATAAAAATGAATGCTTGGGAAAAGTCACTTATAGACCGTATTACCAGACTGAGAAGGTAAGTTTATATATATAGATGTCACTCCATATTTTCATGCTTTATTTCCTATTTTATTGGATACTTTAGATGTCTTACCAAAGAAGGATTTCAGTTCATCTTCACATTAAGATGAACTTAAATACTGGCTATTCACTGCACCCCCTACATGTTGCAGGAGGGTTAAGAATAGTGGAGACATCATTTAACCTGCTCTTTCATTTGCCGTCTTCTCAAAGGAAAAAATATATATGCTTCTTACTTATATAGTAATGAAATTCTAAGTAGTTCTTAATACCTCAAATCCCAATAAGCAATGCTTTTAACATAGTATTTGAGACAATGACATTCAAACTAAAATTGTAATTTATGGTGATGGCTGATAGCCAGGAAGATCATAGAGACTTGGTATACTTGTATTGAGCCAAATTGTATAAATCACTATTGTTCATTGTTCTATGCTTAGTCACTCAGTTGGATCTGACTCCTTGTGACCCCATGGACTGTAGCTTGCCAGGCTTCTCTGGCCATAGGACTTCCCAGGCAGGAATACGGGAGTGGGTTGCCATTCCTCCTTCAGAGGATCTTACAGACCCAGGAATTGAACCCGTGTCCCCTGCATTGGAGGTGGATTCTTTACCACCATGAAAGCTCATGAATCACTATTATTCAATTCAAATGGAGCTATGAAAATACTGTCCCTTTTTTTCTGCTTCATGTTTTTAGACTGTTTTTCCATCTTTCATTTAAATATCTGGTGAGCATTTCTATGACCCCACCTTGTTACCTCTCACTTTGCACCTTTGTGGAGCCTATCTTCCTTCTACTCTGGCCTCCAAGCCTGACTGACTCCAGCTCATCTTCAGGGTCCATGTGTGTGTGACTTGCCCTGACCCCACTGCTCTGAGTTACATATCCCAGCTCTGGGCTCCCTTGGGGGCTGTGATGACTGTCTCTGTCTATTGTCTCCCAATTTTGTGGTTGCTAATACTCTTTGCCCACAAGTTCATGAGTACCTGGAGGGGACAGGCTGTGTCTTTCTGTGAGGAGCCTGGCACAGACTTGTGATTATGAATGTTTGTTGAAAGAATGTTCAAACCCTGTTGGATTGACCCAAAATGTTTGAAATTGTGACAGAAAGCCTCCTTTTACTTGAAAGAGTGAAGTGGCGATGAAGTGTGTGGTCCTGGTGTCGGGCAGACCCCTGAGTGTGCACTATGCTAATGTCTCCATGATGTGAGGGATGGTTTATCTTAATCTGTGTCCATTCCCTAGAAAGGGGCCACTTACACAGGGCACTGAATTCATGTCTTATATGTTGATGCTTCTTATAAAACCTTTGTCCTACTTTCTTTTTACAGTAAGGAAATTTCCAAGATTTTGAAAAGTTCCTACCTTAGAGGCATGAATTTGGCATCATTTTTCACTGTGAGCAAAATCATGATTTTTGTCACCTTCATCACCAATGAGCTCCTTGACAACCGGATCACAGCCAGCCAAGTGTTTGTGGTGGTGACGCTGTTTGAGGCTCTGCGGTTCTCGAGCACCCTTTATTTCCCCATGGCCATCGAGAAGGTGTCAGAGGCTGTCGTCAGCATCCAAAGAATCAAGGTTTAGTGAAAAATAACTTTTTTAAGTTATATGCAGGTTTTACCTAAAATATCTCTTTTATGTGGTGTCACTGTGTGCCAGTTAGGTGAGATTTAACTCTTTCAGTGCCAAGCTGGCAATCTTTCCAAAATGTATGTATTCCCTTCTTTTCTTAGGTAAAGTGCGTTAAAGGTACTGTGAGATCCATGCTAGTTTAGGGCCAGTAGTATAAATGGCAGCAGCACAGGCTCTTGATGTGCAGTGAGCGATGGCTGAAGGATGATTAAAATGTCTAAAAGCAGGAGAAGCAAACAGATGCATCTGCTGTGCTGACTGGAATGACTAGGCAGCGACTGTGCACAGTCCTGGGGTGACTAGGACTCCTCTCTGGGCCGGGAGGGAGGAACTTGCTGAGAAGTCCCTGTTCCCTGGGCAGGAAGAGTGGCCTCAGATTCACTTAGTTCTCTGTGTTTAAAAATGGAGTCTTTCCTCCAAAAGATGTTTTCTTGTTGATTTCTGATCTCTACATTTTTATTCCTGTCATTATTTTACTTGGTTTCTAAGCCTGTCTCTAGCTGCCCTCTTCCTTTCAAACTTGTAATTCCGACCATACTTATTGTCTCCTCTTTTAAACTAAATGTCCCTAAGTAGTCACACAAGGGCCTGGTACACAGTAGGTGCACAAGTATTTCTGTTTAAAATGAAGATTAACTCAGCTCTGTAAAAACGAATGATTTATTATGACCTCATAAGCCCAAGAACTCTGTCTAATTTTCTCTAAGTGAGGAAGCAGGGCCCATGGTCCTGGCCTTGGATGACTCCAATAGGATTGCAAAAGATCTCAACTTCAAAGCACTCATAAGGGAGGTGGGAGGGGGGTTCATGGTTCGGAACATGTGTACAGCCGTGGCAGATTCATACTGATGTACGGCAAAACCAATACAATATTGTAAAGTAAAACACACACACACACACAAATTTCCCTCAACAGATGAATAAAGAAGACGTAATATATATATATACACACACATACACACACAAAGAAAGTCTTCAGTAACTTTAACATCTAGTAACAATCTGTCTCTGAGGTTGTTTTCCATTACCAGCTACAAGCAAGTCAGTCTTTTTGGTAGTATCAACTTTCCTGCATAACCTGTTCTGGGTCTGCAATTCATGGCTCTACTGGCCATTTAATTTCAGCTTAGTCATCAGACAAAGTCTTGGAGAAAAATCCAGCCAGCACTTCTGGCGCCCTTATAAGCTGATCATGTGTAGAATGGGGGTCTCATTTAACCCTTGGAAGACTGACATCTGTTCACCTCAGAGGTATTGTTTGTGGACAGGTGCTCATTAAATTTAATTCTTCACATAGGGCATACTTTTCCTTTTCTTTATTTTTTGTTTGAAAGTGGAGTGTTTCTATTCTTTTTTTTTTTTAAATTTTATCTTTATTTTACTTTACAATACTGTTTCTATTCTAATGTATACAGATTGATTATTGATGTCTTGGTTACATGCTTAAGCTGAAACTGGAATTTGATTCTGTCTAGACCAAATATACAACATATACATTACTCTCCAGGGCCCGTGGTCTTTTTAATCAATAAAAGTTGATAATAGGCCAGATGAGAAATTCAAGCAAGGCTTCACTGAGGCTTGTGCTACAGCACAAAGTATGAAAACAAGAAACTGATACCCCGTTGACACTTTGAGAAGAGTGGGCTAGTTCCTTAAGTGGGGTGAGGGTAGGGGAGGATTGGTGATTTGAGCCACAGGGGTGACTAAAGCGGTCTGCCCCCCGTCTTGTAGGTGCCATGTGCCAGGATCGTGCACAGTTCCCTGCTTTGCTCCCAGCAGCTCAGAAATGCCAGTTGACTGGTGGTGTTTTGTGTCTTACTGTTCGTGATTGCCTTTGCATGTGTGCAGGTGTGTTTAGTCTCTCATGGTTTCTTTGTATTTTGTTGCTCTAGGAGACGTTTGTCCAGATGCAAGCACTCCCGTAGAGGGTCCCAGGTCCCAGCCTGTCTCATCACCTTTTGCTTATTGCTGTGTCAGCTTAGACTATGTGAGGCTGTAGCCATGCGGTC
>NW_026292700.1:0-50122 GCF_023091745.1 Budorcas taxicolor | reverse complement strand
AAAAGAGGTTCCTCTGGAATGGACTGAGACATCTGGGGGACTCCTTGGAATGGTGGCACGACCCTGGAGTTCCTCTCGCCGTTCCTGTAGAGAGGGCCTCCTCTTGAGATGCGACGGGAACGCCGGGAACTCTTTCCCGACGAAGCAGGGAAAGGATCCCTCATCTCGAGCCACGAGGCGGAAACGGGGCTCCTCTGGATGTGGGCGGGACCCTCGTGATTCCTCTCGAGTGGAGACGGGTATGTCGGGGAACTTCTTGATTTGCACCAAGGGTGTGAAGGAGCCTTTCGAAGTTCCAGAGGTGAGGTGTGATCAGCCTCGAGATGCCTCAGCGGAAATGGGCCTCATCTCGCCTGGAGGGGAGAACCTCGTGGATTTTGTCGAGCTGCGGCAGGTCTTCTCGAGTTACGACGGGGACCGCAGGGACCCGCTCTGGTGGCCTCAGGAAAGGCCAGTCCCCATGCGAGTTGCTAGGGGACCTCTCGGGATTCCTCTCCCGTCCATGCCGGGGCCTCAGTCCTTGTGTGGAGTCGGGGCCGGAACCTGAGGGATTCCTCTCCAGTGTTGCCATGGATCTCGGGGTGCTTCTGAGTCTCCCCAGGGGAGTCCAGGGCCTCGTCTCGAGTGGGGGGCATGCACGTGAGCTTTCCTCCGGAGCTGCAGCAGTAGTGTCACGCTTCCAGTCACGTGGATCAAGGGATCTGTGGCTTTCCCTCGAGGCTGTCCCTCGAGGCTTTCCCACGAGGCTTTCCCACAGGGCTGTGCCACGTGCCACCTTGGTGTGAGTCGATCCTCGGCGTGAAAGACGAGCCGGTGAAGGGAAAAGAGGTTCCTCTGGAATGGACTGAGACATCTGGGGGACTCTTGGAATGGTGGCACGACCCTGGAGTTCCTCTCGCCGTTCCTGTTGAGAGGGCCTCCTCTTGAGATGCGACGGGAACGCCGGGAAAATCTTTCCCGACGAAGCAGGGAAAGGATCCCTCATCTCGAGCTACGAGGCGGAAACGGGGCTCCTCTGGATGTGGGCGGGACCCTCGTGATTCCTATCGAGTGGAGACGGCTCGGTCGGGGAACTTCTTGATTTGCACCAAGGTTGTGAAGGAGCCTTTCGAAGTTCCAGAGGTGAGGTGTGATCAGCCTCGAGACGCCTCAGCAGAAATGGGCCTCATCTCGCCTGGAGGGGAGAACCTCCTGGATTTTCTCGAGTTGCGGCAGGTCTTCTCGAGTTACGACGGGGACCTCAGGGACCCGCTCTGGTGGCCTCAGGAAAGGCCAGTCCCCATGCGAGTTGCTAGGGGACCTCTCGGGATTCCTCTCCCGTCCATGCCGGGGCCTCAGTCCTTGTGTGGAGTCGGGGCCGGAACCTGAGGATTCCTCTCCAGTGTTGCCATGGATCTTGGGGTGCTTCTGAGTCTCCCCAGGGGAGTCAGGCCTCGTCTCGAGTGGGGGCATGCACGTGCGCTTTCCTCCCGAGCTGCAGCAGTAGTGTCACGCTTCCTGTCACGTGGATCAAGGGATCTGTGGCTTTCCCTCGAGGCTGTCCCTCGAGGCTTTCCCACGAGGCTTTCCCACAGGGCTGTGCCACGTGCCACCTTGGTGTGAGTCGATCCTCGGCGTGAAAGACGAGCCGGTGAAGGGAAAAGAGGTTCCTCTGGAATGGACTGAGACATCTGGGGGACTCTTGGAATGGTGGCACGACCCTGGAGTTCCTCCTCGCCGTTCCTGTTGAGAGGGCCTCCTCTTGAGATGCTACGGGAACGCCGGGAACTCTTTCCCGACGATGCAGGGAATGGATCCCTCATCTCTAGCTACGAGGCGGAAACGGGGCTCCTCTGGATGTGGGCGTGACCCTCGTGATTCCTCTCGAGTGGAGACGGGTATGTCGGGGAACTTCTTGATTTGCAGCAAGGGTGTGAAGGAGCCTTTCGAAGTTCCAGAGGGGAGGTGTGATCAGCCTCGAGACGCCTCAGCGGAAATGGGCCTCATCTCGCCTGGAGGGGAGAACCTCCTGGATTTTCTCGAGTTGCGGCAGGTCTTCTCGAGTTACGACGGGGACCTCAGGGACCCGCTCTGGTGGCCTCAGGAAAGGCCAGTCCCCATGCGAGTTGCTAGGGGACCTCTCGGGATTCCTCTCCCGTCCAATCCGGGGCCTCAGTCCTTGTGTGGAGTCGGGGCCGGAACCTGAGGATTCCTCTCCAGTGTTGCCATGGATCTTGGGGTGCTTCTGAGTCTCCCCAGGGGAGTCAGGCCTCGTCTCGAGTGGGGGCATGCACGTGCGCTTTCCTCCCGAGCTGCAGCAGTAGTGTCACGCTTCCTGTCACGTGGATCAAGGGATCTGTGGCTTTCCCTCGAGGCTGTCCCTCGAGGCTTTCCAACGAGGCTTTCCCACAGGGCTCTGCCACGTGCCACCTTGGTGTGAGTCGATCCTCGGCGTGAAAGACGAGCCGGTGAAGGGAAAAGAGGTTCCTCTGGAATGGACTGAGACATCTGGGGGACTCTTGGAATGGTGGCACGGACCCTGGAGTTCCTCTCGCCGTTCCTGTAGAGAGGGCCTCCTCTTGAGATGCGACGGGAACGCCGGGAACTCTTTCCCGACGAAGCAGGGAAAGGATCCCCTCATCTCGAGCCACGAGGCGGAAACGGGGCTCCTCTGGATGTGGGCGGGACCCCTCGTGATTCCTCTCGAGTGGAGACGGGTATGTCGGGGAACTTCTTGATTTGCACCAAGGGTGTGAAGGAGCCTTTCGAAGTTCCAGAGGTGAGGTGTGATCAGCCTCGAGATGCCTCAGCGGAAATGGCCTCATCTCGCCTGGAGGGGAGAACCTCGTGGATTTTGTCGAGCTGCGGCAGGTCTTCTCGAGTTACGACGGGGACCGCAGGGACCCGCTCTGGTGGCCTCAGGAAAGGCCAGTCCCCATGCGAGTTGCTAGGGGACCTCTCGGGATTCCTCTCCCGTCCATGCCGGGGCCTCAGTCCTTGTGTGGAGTCGGGGCCGGAACCTGAGGATTCCTCTCCAGTGTTGCCATGGATCTCGGGGTGCTTCTGAGTCTCCCCAGGGGAGTCAGGCCTCGTCTCGAGTGGGGGCATGCACGTGAGCTTTCCCTCCGGAGCTGCAGCAGTAGTGTCACGCTTCCAGTCACGTGGATCAAGGGATCTGTGGCTTTCCCTCGAGGCTGTCCCTCGAGGCTTTCCCACGAGGCTTTCCCACAGGGCTGTGCCACGTGCCACCTTGGTGTGAGTCGATCCTCGGCGTGAAAGACGAGCCGGTGAAGGGAAAAGAGGTTCCTCTGGAAATGGACTGAGACATCTGGGGGACTCTTGGAATGGTGGCACGACCCTGGAGTTCCTCTCGCCGTTCCTGTTGAGAGGGCCTCCTCTTGAGATGCGACGGGAACGCCGGGAAATCTTTTCCCGACGAAGCAGGGAAAGGATCCCTCATCTCGAGCTACGAGGCGGAAACGGGGCTCCTCTGGATGTGGGCGGGACCCTCGTGATTCCTATCGAGTGGAGACGGCTCGGTCGGGGAACTTCTTGATTTGCACCAAGGTTGTGAGGAGCCTTTCGAAGTTCCAGAGGTGAGGTGTGATCAGCCTCGAGACGCCTCAGCAGAAATGGGCCTCATCTCGCCTGGAGGGGAGAACCTCCTGGATTTTCTCGAGTTGCGGCAGGTCTTCTCGAGTTACGACGGGGACCTCAGGGACCCGCTCTGGTGGCCTCAGGAAAGGCCAGTCCCCATGCGAGTTGCTAGGGGACCTCTCGGGATTCCTCTCCCGTCCATGCCGGGGCCTCAGTCCTTGTGTGGAGTCGGGGCCGGAACCTGAGGATTCCTCTCCAGTGTTGCCATGGATCTTGGGGTGCTTCTGAGTCTCCCCAAGGGAGTCAGGCCTCGTCTCGAGTGGGGGCATGCACGTGCGCTTTCCTCCCGAGCTGCAGCAGTAGTGTCACGCTTCCTGTCACGTGGATCAAGGGATCTGTGGCTTTCCCCTCGAGGTTGTCCCTCGAGGCTTTCCCACGAGGCTTTCCCCACAGGGCTGTGCCCACGTGCCACCTTGGTGTGAGTCGATCCTCGGCGTGAAAGACGAGCCGGTGAAGGGAAAACAGGTTCCTCTGGAATGGACTGAGACATCTGGGGAACTCTTGGAATGCTGGCTCGACCCTGGAGTTCCTCTCGCCGTTCCTGTAGAGACGGCCTCCTCTTGAGATGCCGACGGGAACGCCGGGAACTCTTTCCCGACGATGCAGGGAAAGGATCCCTCATCTCGAGCTACGAGGCGGAAACGGGGCTCCTCTGGTAGTGTGGGCGGGACCCTCGTGATTCCTCTCGAGTGGAGAACGGTATGTCGGGGAACTTCTTGATTTGCACCAAGGGTGTGAAGGACCCTTTCGAAGTTCCAGAGGGGAGGTGTGATCAGCCTCGAGACGCCTCAGCGGAAATGGGCCTCATCTCGCCTGGAGGGGAGAACCTCCTGGATTTTCTCGAGTTGCGGCAGGTCTTCTCGAGTTACGACGGGGGACCTCAGGGACCCGCTCTGGTGGCCTCAGGAAAGGCCAGTCCCCATGCGAGTTGCTAGGGGACCTCTCGGGATTCCTCTCCCGTCCAATCCGGGGCCTCAGTCCTTGTGTGGAGTCGGGGGCCGGAACCTGAGGATTCCTCTCCAGTGTTGCCATGGATCTTGGGGTGCTTCTGAGTCTCCCCAGGGGAGTCAGGCCTCGTCTCGAGTGGGGGCATGCACGTGCGCTTTCCTCCCGAGCTGCAGCAGTAGTGTCACGCTTCCTGTCACGTGGATCAAGGGATCTGTGGCTTTCCCTCGAGGCTGTCCCTCGAGGCTTTCCCACGAGGCTTTCCCACAGGGCTGTGCCACGTGCCACCTTGGTGTGAGTCGATCCTCGGCGTGAAAGACGAGCCGGTGAAGGGAAAAGAGGTTCCTCTGGAATGGACTGAGACATCTGGGGGGACTCTTGGAATGGTGGCACGACCCTGGAGTTCCTCTCTCGCCGTTCCTGTTGAGAGGGCCTCCTCTTGAGATGCGACGGGAACGCCGGGAACTCTTTCCCGACGATGCAGGGAATGGATCCCTCATCTCTAGCTACGAGGCGGAAACGGGGCTCCTCTGGATGTGGGCGGGACCCTCGTGATTCCTCTCGAGTGGAGACGGCTATGTCGGGGAACTTCTTGATTTGCAGCAAGGGTGTGAAGGAGCCTTTCGAAGTTCCAGAGGGGAGGTGTGATCAGCCTCGAGACGCCTCAGCGGAAATGGGCCTCATCTCGCCTGGAGGGGAGAACCTCCTGTATTTTCTCGAGTTGCGGCAGGTCTTCTCGAGTTACGACGGGGACCTCAGGGACCCGCTCTGGTGGCCTCAGGAAAGGCCAGTCCCCATGCGAGTTGCTAGGGGACCTCTCGGGATTCCTCTCCCGTCCAATCCGGGGCCTCAGTCCTTGTGTGGAGTCGGGGCCGGAACCTGAGGATTCCTCTCCAGTGTTGCCATGGATCTTGGGGTGCTTCTGAGTCTCCCCAGGGGAGTCAGGCCTCGTCTCGAGTGGGGGCATGCACGTGCGCTTTCCTCCCGAGCTGCAGCATTAGTGTCACGCTTCCTGTCACGTGGATCAAGGGATCTGTGGCTTTCCCTCGAGGCTGTCCCTCGAGGCTTTCCCACGAGGCTTTCCCACAGGGCTCTGCCACGTGCCACCTTGGTGTGAGTCGATCCTCGGCGTGAAAGACGAGCCGGTGAAGGGAAAAGAGGTTCCTCTGGAATGGACTGAGACATCTGGGGGACTCTTGGAATGGTGGCACGACCCTGGAGTTCCTCTCGCCGTTCCTGTTGAGAGGGCCTCCTCTTGAGATGCGACGGGGAACGCCGGGAACTCTTTCCCGACGATGCAGGGGAATGGATCCCTCATCTCGAGCTACGAGGCGGAAACGGGGCTCCTCTGGATGTGGGCGGGACCCTCGTGATTCCTCTCGAGTGGAGACGGGTATGTCGGGGAACTTCTTGATTTGCAGCAAGGGTGTGAAGGAGCCTTTCGAAGTTCCAGAGGGGAGGTGTGAATCAGCCTCGAGACGCCTCAGCGGAAATGGGCCCTCATCTCGCCTGGAGGGGAGAACCTCCTGGATTTTCTCGAGTTGCGGCAGGTCTTCTCGAGTTACGACGGGGACCTCAGGGACCCGCTCTGGTGGCCTCAGGAAAGGCCAGTCCCCCATGCGAGTTGCTAGGGGACCTCTCGGGATTCCTCTCCCGTCCATGCCGGGGGCCTCAGTCCTTGTGTGGAGTCGGGGCCGGAACCTGAGGATTCCTCTCCAGTGTTGCCATGGATCTTGGGGTGCTTCTGAGTCTCCCCAGGGGAGTCAGGCCTCGTCTCGAGTTAGGCATGCACGTGCGCTTTCCTCCCGAGCTGCAGCAGTAGTGTCACGCTTCCTGTCACGTGGATCAAGGGATCTGTGGCTTTCCCTCGAGGCTGTCCCTCGAGGCTTTCCCACGAGGCTTTCCCACAGGGCTGTGCCACGTGCCACCTTGGTGTGAGTCGATCCTCGGCGTGAAAGACGAGCCGGTGAAGGGAAAAGAGGTTCCTCTGGAATGGACTGAGACATCTGGGGGACTCTTGGAATGGGTGGCACGACCCTGGAGTTCCTCTCGCCGTTCCTGTAGAGAGGGCCTCCTCTTGAGATGCGACGGGAACGCCAGGGAACTCTTTCCCGACGAAGCAGGGAAAGGATCCCTCATCTCGAGCTACGAGGCGGAAACGGGGCTCCTCTGGATGTGGGCGGGACTCTCGTGATTCCTCTCGAGTGGAGACGGGTATGTCGGGGAACTTCTTGATTTGCACCAAGGGTGTGAAGGAGCCTTTTGAAGTTCCAGAGGTGAGGTGTGATCAGCCTCGAGACGCCTCAGCGGAAATGGGCCTCATCTCGCCTGGAGGGGGAACCTCCTGGATTTTCTCGAGTTGCGGCAGGTCTTCTCGAGTTACGACGGGGACCTCAGGGACCCGCTCTGGTGGGCCTCAGGAAAGGCCAGTCCCCATGCGAGTTGCCAAGGGACCTCTCGGGATTCCTCTCCCGTCCATGCCGGGGCCTCAGTCCTTGTGTGGAGTCGGGGCCGGAACCTGAGGATTCCTCTCCAGTGTTGCCATGGATCTTGGGGGTGCTTCTGAGTCTCCCCAGGGGAGTCAGGCCTCGTCTCGAGTGGGGGCATGCACGTGCGCTTTCCTCCCGAGCTGCAGCAGTAGTGTCACACTTCCTGTAAGGTGGATCAAGGGATCTGTGGCTTTCCCTCGAGGCTGTCCCTCGAGGCTTTCCCACGAGGCTTTCCCACAGGGCTGTGCCACGTGCCACCTTGGTGTGAGTCGATCCTCGGCGTGAAAGACGAGCCGGTGAAGGGAAAAGAGGTTCCTCTGGAATGGACTGAGACATCTGGGGGACTCTTGGAATGGTGGCACGACCCTGGAGTTCCTCTCGCCGTTCCTGTAGAGAGGGGCCTCCTCTTGAGATGCGACGGGAACGCCGGGAACTCTTTCCCGACGAAGCAGGGAAAGGATCCCTCATCTCGAGCTACGAGGCGGAAACGGGGCTCCTCTGGATGTGGGCGGGACCCTCGTGATTCCTCTCGAGTGGAGACGGGTATGTCGGGGAACTTCTTGATTTGCACCAAGGGTGTGAAGGAGCCTTTCGAAGTTCCAGAGGTGAGGTGTGATCAGCCTCGAGACGCCTCAGCGGAAATGGGCCTCATCTCGCCTGGAGGGGAGAACCTCCTGGATTTTCTCGAGTTGCGGCAGGTCTTCTCGAGTTACGACGGGGACCTCAGGGACCCGCTCTGGTGGCCTCAGGAAAGGCCAGTCCCCATGCGAGTTGCTAGGGGGACCTCTCGGGATTCCTCTCCCGTCCATGCCGGGGCCTCAGTCCTTGTGTGGAGTCGGGGGCCGGAACCTGAGGATTCCTCTCCAGTGTTGCCATGGATCTTGGGGTGCTTCTGAGTCTCCCCAGGGGAGTCAGGCCTCGTCTCGAGTGGGGGCATGCACGTGCGCTTTCCTCCCGAGCTGCAGCAGTAGTGTCACGATTCCTGTCACGTGGATCAAGGGATCTGTGGCTTTCCCTCGAGGCTGTCCCTCGAGGCTTTCCCAAGAGGCTTTCCCACAGGGCTGTGCCACGTGCCACCTTGGTGTGAGTCGATCCTCGGCGTGAAAGACGAGCCGGTGAAGGGAAAAGAGGTTCCTCTGGAATGGACTGAGACATCTGGGGGACTCTTGGAATGGTGGCACGACCCTGGAGTTCCTCTCGCCGTTCCTGTAGAGAGGGCCTCCTCTTGAGATGCGACGGGAACGCCGGGAACTCTTTCCCGACGAAGCAGGGAAAGGATCCCTCATCTCGAGCTACGAGGCGGGAACGGGGCTCCTCTGGATGTGGGCGGGACCCTCGTGATTCCTCTCGAGTGGAGACGGGTATGTCGGGGAACTTCTTGATTTGCACCAAGGGTGTGAAGGAGCCTTTCGAAGTTCCAGAGGTGAGGTGTGATCAGCCTCGAGACGCCTCAGCGGAAATGGGCCTCATCTCGCCTGGAGGGGGAACCTCCTGGATTTTCTCGAGTTGCGGCAGGTCTTCTCGAGTTACGACGGGGACCTCAGGGACCCGCTCTGGTGGCCTCAGGAAAGGACAGTCCCCATGCGAGTTGCCAAGGGACCTCTCGGGATTCCTCTCCCGTCCATGCCGGGGCCTCAGTCCTTGTGTGGAGTCGGGGCCGGAACCTGAGGATTCCTCTCCAGTGTTGCCATGGATCTTGGGGGTGCTTCTGAGTCTCCCCAGGGGAGTCAGGCCTCGTCTCGAGTGGGGGCATGCACGTGCGCTTTCCTCCCGAGCTGCAGCAGTAGTGTCACGCTTCCTGTCACGTGGATCAAGGGATCTGTGGCTTTCCCTCGAGGCTGTCCCTCGAGGCTTTCCCACGAGGCTTTCCCACAGGGCTGTGCCACGTGCCACCTTGGTGTGAGTCGATCCTCGGCGTGAAAGACGAGCCGGTGAAGGGAAAAGAGGTTCCTCTGGAATGGACTGAGACATCTGGGGGACTCTTGGAATGGTGGCACGACCCTGGAGTTCCTCTCGCCGTTCCTGTAGAGAGGGCCTCCTCTTGAGATGCGACGGGAACGCCGGGAACTCTTTCCCGACGAAGCAGGGAAAGGATCCCTCATCTCGAGCTACGAGGCGGAAACGGGGCTCCTCTGGATGTGGGCGGGACCCTCGTGATTCCTCTCGAGTGGAGACGGGTATGTCGGGGAACTTCTTGATTTGCAGCAAGGGTGTGAAGGAGCCTTTCGAAGTTCCAGAGGGGGAGGTGTGATCAGCCTCGAGACGCCTCAGCGGAAATGGGCCTCATCTCGCCTGGAGGGGAGAACCTCCTGGATTTTCTCGAGTTGCGGCAGGTCTTCTCGAGTTACGACGGGGACCTCAGGGACCCGCTCTGGTGGACTCAGGAAAGGCCAGTCCCCATGCGAGTTGCTAGGGGACCTCTCGGGATTCCTCTCCCGTCCATGCCGGGGCCTCAGTCCTTGTGTGGAGTCGGGGCCGGAACCTGAGGATTCCTCTCCAGTGTTGCCATGGATCTTGGGGTGCTTCTGAGTCTCCCCAGGGGAGTCAGGCCTCGTCTCGAGTGGGGGCATGCACGTGCGCTTTCCTCCCGAGCTGCAGCAGTAGTGTCACGCTTCCTGTCACGTGGATCAAGGGATCTGTGGGCTTTCCCTCGAGGCTGTCCCTCGAGGCTTTCCCACGAGGCTTTCCCACAGGGCTGTGCCACGTGCCACCTTGGTGTGAGTCGATCCTCGGCGTGAAAGACGAGCCGGTGAAGGGAAAAGAGGTTCCTCTGGAATGGACTGAGACATCTGGGGGACTCTTGGAATGGTGGCACGACCCTGGAGTTCCTCTCGCCGTTCCTGTAGAGAGGGCCTCCTCTTGAGATGCGACGGGAACGCCGGGAACTCTTTCCCGACGAAGCAGGGAAAGGATCCCTCATCTCGAGCTACGAGGCGGAAACGGGGCTCCTCTGGATGTGGGCGGGACCCTCGTGATTCCTCTCGAGTGGAGACGGGTATGTCGGGGAACTTCTTGATTTGCACCAAGGGTGTGAAGGACCCTTTCGAAGTTCCAGAGGGGAGGTGTGATCAGCCTCGAGACGCCTCAGCGGAAATGGGCCTCATCTCGCCTGGAGGGGAGAACCTCCTGGATTTTCTCGAGTTGCGGCAGGTCTTCTCGAGTTACGACGGGGACCTCAGGGACCCGCTCTGGTGGACTCAGGAAAGGCCAGTCCCCATGCGAGTTGCTAGGGGACCTCTCGGGATTCCTCTCCCGTCCATGCCGGGGCCTCAGTCCTTGTGTGGAGTCGGGGCCGGAACCTGAGGATTCCTCTCCAGTGTTGCCATGGATCTTGGGGTGCTTCTGAGTCTCCCCAGGGGAGTCAGGCCTCGTCTCGAGTGGGGGCATGCACGTGCGCTTTCCTCCCGAGCTGCAGCAGTAGTGTCACGCTTCCTGTCACGTGGATCAAGGGATCTGTGGCTTTCCCTCGAGGCTGTCCCTCGAGGCTTTCCCACGAGGCTTTCCCACAGGGCTGTGCCACGTGCCACCTTGGGGTGAGTCGATCCTCGGCGTGAAAGACGAGCCGCTGAAGGGAAAAGAGGTTCCTCTGGAATGGACTGAGACATCTGGGGGACTCTTGGAATGGTGGCACGACCCTGGAGTTCCTCTCGCCGTTCCTGTTGAGAGGGCCTCCTCTTGAGATGCGACGGGAACGCCGGGAACTCTTTCCCGACGATGCAGGGAATGGATCACTCATCTCGAGCTACGAGGCGGAAACGGGGCTCCTCTGGATGTGGGCGGGACCCTCGTGATTCCTCTCGAGTGGAGACGGGTATGTCGGGGAACTTCTTGATTTGCACCAAGGGTGTGAAGGAGCCTTTCGAAGTTCCAGAGGGGAGGTGTGATCAGCCTCGAGACGCCTCAGCGGAAATGGGCCTCATCTCGCCTGGAGGGGAGAACCTCCTGGATTTTCTCGAGTTGCGGCAGGTCTTCTCGAGTTACGACGGGGACCTCAGGGACCCGCTCTGGTGGCCTCAGGAAAGGCCAGTCCCCATGCGAGTTGCCAAGGGACCTCTCGGGATTCCTCTCCCGTCCATGCCGGGGCCTCAGTCCTTGTGTGGAGTCGGGGCCGGAACCTGAGGATTCCTCTCCAGTGTTGCCATGGATCTTGGGGTGCTTCTGAGTCTCCCCAGGGGAGTCAGGCCTCGTCTCGAGTGGGGGCATGCACGTGCGCTTTCCTCCCGAGCTGCAGCAGTAGTGTCACGCTTCCTGTCACGTGGATCAAGGGATCTGAGGCTTTCCCTCGAGGCTGTCCCTCGAGGCTTTCCCACGAGGCTTTCCCACAGGGCTGTGCCACGTGCCACCTTGGTGTGAGTCGATCCTCGGCGTGAAAGACGAGCCGCTGAAGGGAAAAGAGGTTCCTCTGGAATGGACTGAGACATCTGGGGGACTCTTGGAATGGTGGCACGACCCTGGAGTTCCTCTCGCCGTTCCTGTTGAGAGGGCCTCCTCTTGAGATGCGACGGGAACGCCGGGAACTCTTTCCCGACGATGCAGGGAATGGATGCCTCATCTCGAGCTACGAGGCGGAAACGGGGCTCCTCTGGATGTGGGCGGGACCCTCGTGATTCCTCTCGAGTGGAGACGGGTATGTCGGGGTACTTCTTGATTTGCACCAAGGGTGTGAAGGAGCCTTTCGAAGTTCCAGAGGGGAGGTGTGATCAGCCTCGAGACGCCTCAGCGGAAATGGGCCTCATCTCGCCTGGAGGGGAGAACCTCCTGGATTTTCTCGAGTTGCGGCAGGTCTTCTCGAGTTACGACGGGGACCTCAGGGACCCGCTCTGGTGGCCTCAGGAAAGGCCAGTCCCCATGCGAGTTGCTAGGGGACCTCTCGGGATTCCTCTCCCGTCCATGCCGGGGCCTCAGTCCTTGTGTGGAGTCGGGGCCGGAACCTGAGGATTCCTCTCCAGTGTTGCCATGGATCTTGGGGTGCTTCTGAGTCTCCCCAGGGGAGTCAGGCCTCGTCTCGTGTGGGGGCATGCACGTGCGCTTTCCTCCCGAGCTGCAGCAGTAGTGTCACGCTTCCTGTCAGGTGGATCAAGGGATCTGTGGCTTTCCCTCGAGGCTGTCCCTCGAGGCTTTCCCACGAGGCTTTCCCACAGGGCTGTGCCACGTGCCACCTTGGTGTGAGTCGATCCTCGGCGTGAAAGACGAGCCGGTGAAGGGAAAAGAGGTTCCTCTGGAATGGACTGAGACACCTGGGGGCTCTTGGAATGGTGGCACGACCCTGGAGTTCCTCTCGCCGTTCCTGTAGAGAGGGCCTCCTCTTGAGATGCGACGGGAACGCCGGGAACTCTTTCCCGACGAAGCAGGGAAAGGATCCCTCATCTCGAGCTACGAGGCGGAAACGGGGCTCCTCTGGATGTGGGCGGGACCCTCGTGATTCCTCTCGAGTGGAGACGGCTATGTCGGGGAACTTCTTGATTTGCACCAAGGGTGTGAAGGAGCCTTTCAAAGTTCCAGAGGGGAGGTGTGATCAGTCTCGAGACGCCTCAGCGGAAATGGGCCTCATCTCGCCTGGAGGGGAGAACCTCCTGGATTTTCTCGAGTTGCGGCAGGTCTTCTCGAGTTACGACGGGGACCTCAGGGACCCGCTCTGGTGGCCTCAGGAAAGGACAGTCCCCATGCGAGTTGCTAGGGGACCTCTCGGGATTCCTCTCCCGTCCATGCCGGGGCCTCAGTCCTTGTGTGGAGTCGGGGCCGGAACCTGAGGATTCCTCTCCAGTGTTGCCATGGATCTTGGGGTGCTTCTGAGTCTCCCCAGGGGAGTCAGGCCTCGTCTCGAGTGGGGGCATGCACGTGCGCTTTCCTCCCGAGCTGCAGCAGTAGTGTCACGCTTCCTGTCACGTGGATCAAGGGATCTGAGGCTTTCCCTCGAGGCTGTCCCTCGAGGCTTTCCCACGAGGCTTTCCCACAGGGCTGTGCCACGTGCCACCTTGGTGTGAGTCGATCCTCGGCGTGAAAGACGAGCCGCTGAAGGGAAAAGAGGTTCCTCTGGAATGGACTGAGACATCTGGGGGACTCTTGGAATGGTGGCACGACCCTGGAGTTCCTCTCGCCGTTCCTGTTGAGAGGGCCTCCTCTTGAGATGCGACGGGAACGCCGGGAACTCTTTCCCGACGATGCAGGGAATGGATGCCTCATCTCGAGCTACGAGGCGGAAACGGGGCTCCTCTGGATGTGGGCGGGACCCTCGTGATTCCTCTCGAGTGGAGACGGGTATGTCGGGGTACTTCTTGATTTGCACCAAGGGTGTGAAGGAGCCTTTCGAAGTTCCAGAGGGGAGGTGTGATCAGCCTCGAGACGCCTCAGCGGAAATGGGCCTCATCTCGCCTGGAGGGGAGAACCTCCTGGATTTTCTCGAGTTGCGGCAGGTCTTCTCGAGTTACGACGGGGACCTCAGGGACCCGCTCTGGTGGCCTCAGGAAAGGCCAGTCCCCATGCGAGTTGCTAGGGGCCCTCTCGGGATTCCTCTCCCGTCCATGCCGGGGCCTCAGTCCTTGTGTGGAGTCGGGGCCGGAACCTGAGGATTCCTCTCCAGTGTTGCCATGGATCTTGGGGTGCTTCTGAGTCTCCCCAGGGGAGTCAGGCCTCGTCTCGTGTGGGGGCATGCACGTGCGCTTTCCTCCCGAGCTGCAGCAGTAGTGTCACGCTTCCTGTCAGGTGGATCAAGGGATCTGTGGCTTTCCCTCGAGGCTGTCCCTCGAGGCTTTCCCACGAGGCTTTCCCACAGGGCTGTGCCACGTGCCACCTTGGTGTGAGTCGATCCTCGGCGTGAAAGACGAGCCGGTGAAGGGAAAAGAGGTTCCTCTGGAATGGACTGAGACACCTGGGGGCTCTTGGAATGGTGGCACGACCCTGGAGTTCCTCTCGCCGTTCCTGTAGAGAGGGCCTCCTCTTGAGATGCGACGGGAACGCCGGGAACTCTTTCCCGACGAAGCAGGGAAAGGATCCCTCATCTCGAGCTACGAGGCGGAAACGGGGCTCCTCTGGATGTGGGCGGGACCCTCGTGATTCCTCTCGAGTGGAGACGGCTATGTCGGGGAACTTCTTGATTTGCACCAAGGGTGTGAAGGAGCCTTTCAAAGTTCCAGAGGGGAGGTGTGATCAGTCTCGAGACGCCTCAGCGGAAATGGGCCTCATCTCGCCTGGAGGGGAGAACCTCCTGGATTTTCTCGAGTTGCGGCAGGTCTTCTCGAGTTACGACGGGGACCTCAGGGACCCGCTCTGGTGGCCTCAGGAAAGGACAGTCCCCATGCGAGTTGCTAGGGGACCTCTCGGGATTCCTCTCCCGTCCATGCCGGGGCCTCAGTCCTTGTGTGGAGTCGGGGCCGGAACCTGAGGATTCCTCTCCAGTGTTGCCATGGATCTTGGGGTGCTTCTGAGTCTCCCCAGGGGAGTCAGGCCTCGTCTCGAGTGGGGGCATGCACGTGCGCTTTCCTCCCGAGCTGCAGCAGTAGTGTCACGCTTCCTGTCACGTGGATCAAGGGATCTGTGGCTTTCCCTCGAGGCTGTCCCTCGAGGCTTTCCCACGAGGCTTTCCCACAGGGCTGTGCCACGTGCCACCTTGGTGTGAGTCGATCCTCGGCGTGAAAGACGAGCCGGTGAAGGGAAAAGAGGTTCCTCTGGAATGGACTGAGACATCTGGGGGACTCTTGGAATGGTGGCACGACCCTGGAGTTCCTCTCGCCGTTCCTGTTGAGAGGGCATCCTCTTGAGATGCGACGGGAACGCCGGGAAATCTTTCCCGACGATGCAGGGAATGGATCCCTCATCTCGAGCTACGAGGCGGAAACGGGGCTCCTCTGGATGTGGGCGGGACCCTCGTGATTCCTCTCGAGTGGAGACGGGTATGTCGGGGAACTTCTTGATTTGCACCAAGGGTGTGAAGGAGCCTTTCGAAGTTCCAGAGGGGAGGTGTGATCAGCCTCGAGACACCTCAGCGGAAATGGGCCTCATCTCGCCTGGAGGGGAGAACCTCCTGGATTTTCTCGAGTTGCGGCAGGTCTTCTCGAGTTACGACGGGGACCTCAGGGACCCGCTCTGGTGGCCTCAGGAAAGGCCAGTCCCCATGCGAGTTGCTAGGGGACCTCTCGGGATTCCTCTCCCGTCCATGCCGGGGCCTCAGTCCTTGTGTGGAGTCGGGGCCGGAACCTGAGGATTCCTCTCCAGTGTTGCCATGGATCTTGGGGTGCTTCTGAGTCTCCCCAGGGGAGTCAGGCCTCATCTCGAGTGGGGGCATGCTCGTGCGCTTTCCTCCCGAGCTGCAGCAGTAGTGTCACGCTTCCTGTCAGGTGGATCAAGGGATCTGTGGCTTTCCCTCGAGGCTGTCCCTCGAGGCTTTCCCACGAGGCTTTCCCACAGGGCTGTGCCACGTGCCACCTTGGTGTGAGTCGATCCTCGGCGTGAAAGACGAGCCGGTGAAGGGAAAAGAGGTTCCTCTGGAATGGACTGAGACACCTGGGGGACTCTTGGAATGGTGGCACGACCCTGGAGTTCCTCTCGCCGTTCCTGTAGAGAGGGCCTCCTCTTGAGATGCGACGGGAACGCCGGGAACTCTTTCCCGACGAAGCAGGGAAAGGATCCCTCATCTCGAGCTACGAGGCGGAAACGGGGCTCCTCTGGATGTGGGCGGGACCCTCGTGATTCCTCTCGAGTGGAGACGGGTATGTCGGGGAACTTCTTGATTTGCACCAAGGGTGTGAAGGAGCCTTTCGAAGTTCCAGAGGTGAGGTGTGATCAGCCTCGAGACGCCTCAGCGGAAATGGGCCTCATCTCGCCTGGAGGGGAGAACCTGCTGGATTTTCTCGAGTTGCGGCAGGTCTTCTCGAGTTACGACGGGGACCTCAGGGACCCGCTCTGGTGGCCTCAGGAAAGGCCAGTCCCCATGCGAGTTGCTAGTGGACCTCTCGGGATTCCTCTCCCGTCCATGCCGGGGCCTCAGTCCTTGTGTGGAGTCGGGGCCGGAACCTGAGGATTCCTCTCCAGTGTTGCCATGGATCTTGGGGTGCTTCTGAGTCTCCCCAGGGGAGTCAGGCCTCGTCTCGAGTGGGGGCATGCGCGTGCGCTTTCCTCCCGAGCTGCAGCAGTAGTGTCACGCTTCCTGTCACGTGGATCAAGGGATCTGTGGCTTTCCCTCGAGGCTGTCCCTCGAGGCTTTCCCACGAGGCTTTCCCACAGGGCTGTGCCACGTGCCACCTTGGTGTGAGTCGATCCTCGGCGTGAAAGACGAGCCGGTGAAGGGAAAAGAGGTTC
This sequence comes from Budorcas taxicolor, assembly GCF_023091745.1. Taxonomy (NCBI): domain Eukaryota; kingdom Metazoa; phylum Chordata; class Mammalia; order Artiodactyla; family Bovidae; genus Budorcas; species Budorcas taxicolor. Next base: position 33,758 of record NW_026292700.1, on the reverse strand, counting down.
CTCTGGAATGGACTGAGACATCTGGGGGACTCTTGGAATGGTGGCACGACCCTGGAGTTCCTCTCGCCGTTCCTGTTGAGAGGGCCTCCTCTTGAGATGCGACGGGAACGCCGGGAACTCTTTCCCGACGATGCAGGGAATGGATCCCTCATCTCGAGCTACGAGGCGGAAACGGGGCTCCTCTGGATGTGGGCGGGACCCTCGTGATTCCTCTCGAGTGGAGACGGCTAGGTCGGGGAACTTCTTGATTTGCACCAAGGGTGTGAAGGAGCCTTTCGAAGTTCCAGAGGGGAGGTGTGATCAGCCTCGAGACGCCTCAGCGGAAATGGGCCTCATCTCGCCTGGAGGGGAGAACCTCCTGGATTTTCTCGAGTTGCGGCAGGTCTTCTCGAGTTACGACGGGGACCTCAGGGACCCGCTCTGGTGGCCTCAGGAAAGGCCAGTCCCCATGCGAGTTGCTAGGGGACCTCTCGGGATTCCTCTCCCGTCCATGCCGGGGCCTCAGTCCTTGTGTGGAGTCGGGGCCGGAACCTGAGGATTCCTCTCCAGTGTTGCCATGGATCTTGGGGTGCTTCTGAGTCTCCCCAGGGGAGTCAGGCCTCGTCTCGTGTGGGGGCATGCACGTGCGCTTTCCTCCCGAGCTGCAGCAGTAGTGTCACGCTTCCTGTCAGGTGGATCAAGGGATCTGTGGCTTTCCCTCGAGGCTGTCCCTCGAGGCATTCCCACGAGGCTTTCCCACAGGGCTGTGCCACGTGCCACCTTGGTGTGAGTCGATCCTCGGCGTGAAAGACGAGCCGGTGAAGGGAAAAGAGGTTCCTCTGGAATGGACTGAGACACCTGGGGGACTCTTGGAATGGTGGCACGACCCTGGAGTTCCTCTCTCCGTTCCTGTAGAGAGGGCCTCCTCTTGAGATGCGACGGGAACGCCGGGAACTCTTTCCCGACGAAGCAGGGAAAGGATCCCTCATCTCGAGCTACGAGGCGGAAACGGGGCTCCTCTGGATGTGGGCGGGACCCTCGTGATTCCTCTCGAGTGGAGACGGGTATGTCGGGGAACTTCTTGATTTGCACCAAGGGTGTGAAGGAGCCTTTCGAAGTTCCAGAGGTGAGGTGTGAGCAGCCTCGAGACGCCACAGCGGAAATGGGCCTCATCTCCCCTGGAGGGGAGAACCTCCTGGATTTTCTCGAGTTGCGGCAGGTCTTCTCGAGTTACGACGGGGACCTCAGGGACCCGCTCTGGTGGCCTCAGGAAAGGCCAGTCCCCATGCGAGTTGCTAGGGGACCTCTCGGGATTCCTCTCCCGACCATGCCGGGGCCTCAGTCCTTGTGTGGAGTCGGGGCCGGAACCTGAGGATTCCTCTCCAGTGTTGCCATGGATTTTGGGGTGCTTCTGAGTCTCCCCAGGGGAGTCAGGCCTCGTCTCGAGTGGGGGCATGCACGTGCGCTTTCCTCCCGAGCTGCAGCAGTAGTGTCACGCTTCCTGTCACGTGGATCAAGGGATCTGTGGCTTTCCCTCGAGGCTGTCCCTCGAGGCTTTCCCAAGAGGCTTTCCCACAGGGCTGTGCCACGTGCCACCTTGGTGTGAGTCGATCCTCGGCGTGAAAGACGAGCCGGTGAAGGGAAAAGAGGTTCCTCTGGAATGGACTGAGACATCTGGGGGACTCTTGGAATGGTGGCACGACCCTGGAGTTCCTCTCGCCGTTCCTGTAGAGAGGGCCTCCTCTTGAGATGCGACGGGAACGCCGGGAACTCTTTCCCGACGAAGCAGGGAAAGGATCCCTCATCTCGAGCTATGAGGCGGGAACGGGGCTCCTCTGGATGTGGGCGGGACCCTCGTGATTCCTCTCGAGTGGAGACGGGTATGTCGGGGAACTTCTTGATTTTCACCAAGGGTGTGAAGGAGCCTTTCGAAGTTCCAGAGGTGAGGTGTGATCAGCCTCGAGACGCCTCAGCGGAAATGGGCCTCATCTCGCCTGGAGGGGGAACCTCCTGGATTTTCTCGAGTTGCGGCAGGTCTTCTCGAGTTACGACGGGGACCTCAGGGACCCGCTCTGGTGGCCTCAGGAAAGGCCAGTCCCCATGCGAGTTGCCAAGGGATCTCTCGGGATTCCTCTCCCGTCCATGCCGGGGCCTCAGTCCTTGTGTGGAGTCGGGGCCGGAACCTGAGGATTCCTCTCCAGTGTTGCCATGGATCTTGGGGTGCTTCTGAGTCTCCCCAGGGGAGTCAGGCCTCGTCTCGAGTGGGGGCATGCACGTGCGCTTTCCACCCGAGCTGCAGCAGTAGTGTCACGCTTCCTGTCACGTGGATCAAGGGATCTGTGGCTTTCCCTCGAGGCTGTCCCTCGAGGCTTTCCCACGAGGCTTTCCCACAGGGCTGTGCCACGTGCCACCTTGGTGTGAGTCGATCCTCGGCGTGAAAGACGAGCCGGTGAAGGGAAAAGAGGTTCCTCTGGAATGGACTGAGACATCTGGGGGACTCTTGGAATGGTGGCACGACCCTGGAGTTCCTCTCGCCGTTCCTGTTGAGAGGGCCTCCTCTTGAGATGCGACGGGAACGCCGGGAACTCTTTCCCGACGATGCAGGGAATGGATCCCTCATCTCGAGCTACGAGGCGGAAACGGGGCTCCTCTGGATGTGGGCGGGACCCTCGTGATTCCTCTCGAGTGGAGACGGGTATGTCGGGGAACTTCTTGATTTGCAGCAAGGGTGTGAAGGAGCCTTTCGAAGTTCCAGAGGGGAGGTGTGATCAGCCTCGAGACGCCTCAGCGGAAATGGGCCTCATCTCGCCTGGAGGGGAGAACCTCCTGGATTTTCTCGAGTTGCGGCAGGTCTTCTCGAGTTACGACGGGGACCTCAGGGACCCGCTCTGGTGGCCTCAGGAAAGGCCAGTCCCCATGCGAGTTGCTAGGGGACCTCTCGGGATTCCTCTCCCGTCCATGCCGGGGCCTCAGTCCTTGTGTGGAGTCGGGGCCGGAACCTGAGGATTCCTCTCCAGTGTTGCCATGGATCTTGGGGTGCTTCTGAGTCTCCCCAGGGGAGTCAGGCCTCGTCTCGAGTGGGGGCATGCACGTGCGCTTTCCTCCCGAGCTGCAGCAGTAGTGTCACGCTTCCTGTCACGTGGATCAAGGGATCTGTGGCTTTCCCTCGAGGCTGTCCCTCGAGGCTTTCCCACGAGGCTTTCCCACAGGGCTGTGCCACGTGCCACCTTGGTGTGAGTCGATCCTCGGCGTGAAAGACGAGCCGCTGAAGGGAAAAGAGGTTCCTCTGGAATGGACTGAGACATCTGGGGGACTCTTGGAATGGTGGCACGACCCTGGAGTTCCTCTCCCCGTTCCTGTTGAGAGGGCATCCTCTTGAGATGCGACGGGAACGCCGGGAACTCTTTCCCGACGATGCAGGGAATGGATCCCTCATCTCGAGCTACGAGGCGGAAACGGGGCTCCTCTGGATGTGGGCGGGACCCTCGTGATTCCTCTCGAGTGGAGACGGGTATGTCGGGGAACTTCTTGATTTGCACCAAGGGTGTGAAGGAGCCTTTCGAAGTTCCAGAGGGGAGGTGTGATCAGACTCGAGACGCCTCAGCGGAAATGGGCCTCATCTCGCCTGGAGGGGAGAACCTCCTGGATTTTCTCGAGTTGCGGCAGGTCTTCTCGAGTTACGACGGGGACCTCAGGGACCCGCTCTGGTGGCCTCAGGAAAGGCCAGTCCCCATGCGAGTTGCTAGGGGACCTCTCGGGATTCCTCTCCCGTCCATGCCGGGGCCTCAGTCCTTGTGTGGAGTCGGGGCCGGAACCTGAGGATTCCTCTCCAGTGTTGCCATGGATCTTGGGGTGCTTCTGAGTCTCCCCAGGGGAGTCAGGCCTCGTGTCGAGTGGGGGCATGCTCGTGCGCTTTCCTCCCGAGCTGCAGCAGTAGTGTCACGCTTCCTGTCGGGTGGATCAAGGGATCTGTGGCTTTCCCTCGAGGCTGTCCCTCGAGGCTTTCCCACGAGGCTTTCCCACAGGGCTGTGCCACGTGCCACCTTGGTGTGAGTCGATCCTCGGCGTGAAAGACGAGCCGGTGAAGGGAAAAGAGGTTCCTCTGGAATGGACTGAGACACATGGGGGACTCTTGGAATGGTGGCACGACCCTGGAGTTCCTCTCGCCGTTCCTGTAGAGAGGGCCTCCTCTTGAGATGCGACGGGAACACCGGGAACTCTTTCCCGACGAAGCAGGGAAAGGATCCCTCATCTCGAGCTACGAGGCGGAAACGGGGCTCCTCTGGATGTGGGCGGGACCCTCGTGATTCCTCTCGAGTGGAGACGGGTATGTCGGGGAACTTCTTGATTTGCACCAAGGGTGTGAAGGAGCCTTTCGAAGTTCCAGAGGTGAGGTGTGATCAGCCTCGAGACGCCTCAGCGGAAATGGGCCTCATCTCGCCTGGAGGGGAGAACCTCCTGGATTTTCTCGAGTTGCGGCAGGTCTTCTCGAGTTATGACGGGGACCTCAGGGACCCGCTCTCGTGGCCTCAGGAAAGGCCAGTCCCCATGCGAGTTGCTAGGGGACCTCTCGGGATTCCTCTCCCGTCCATGCCGGGGCCTCAGTCTTTGTGTGGAGTCGGGGCCGGAACCTGAGGATTCCTCTCCAGTGTTGCCATGGATCTTGGGGTGCTTCTGAGTCTCCCCAGGGGAGTCAGGCCTCGTCTCGAGTGGGGGCATGCACGTGCGCTTTCCTCCCGAGCTGCAGCAGTAGTGTCACGCATCCTGTCACGTGGATCAAGGGATCTGTGGCTTTCCCTCGAGGCTGTCCCTCGAGGCTTTCCCACGAGGCTTTCCCACAGGGCTGTGCCACGTGCCACCTTGGTGTGAGTCGATCCTCGGCGTGAAAGACGAGCCGGTGAAGGGAAAAGAGGTTCCTCTGGAATGGACTGAGACACCTGGGGGACTCTTGGAATGGTGGCACGACCCTGGAGTTCCTCTCGCCGTTCCTGTTGAGAGGGCCTCCTCTTGAGATGAGACGGGAACGCCGGGAAGTCTTTCCCGACGAAGCAGGGAAAGGATCCCTCATCTCGAGCTACGAGGCGGAAACGGGGCTCCTCTGGATGTGGGCGGGACCCTCGTGATTCCTCTCGAGTGGAGACGGCTAGGTCGGGGAACTTCTTGATTTGCACCAAGGGTGTGAAGGACCCTTTCGAAGTTCCAGAGGTGAGGTGTGATCAGCCTCGAGACGCCTCAGCGGAAATGGGCCTCATCTCGCCTGGAGGGGAGAACCTCCTGGATTTTGTCGAGTTGCGGCAGGTCTTCTCGAGTTACGACGGGGACCTCAGGGACCCGCTCTCGTGGCCTCAGGAAAGGCCAGTCCCCATGCGAGTTGCTAGGGGACCTCTCGGGATTCCTCTCCCGTCCATGCCGGGGCCTCAGTCTTTGTGTGGAGTCGGGGCCAGAACCTGAGGATTCCTCTCCAGTGTTGCCATGGATCTTGGGGTGCTTCTGAGTCTCCCCAGGGGAGTCAGGCCTCGTCTCGAGTGGGGGCATGCACGTGCGCTTTCCTCCCGAGCTGCAGCAGTAGTGTCACGCATCCTGTCACGTGGATCAAGGGATCTGTGGCTTTCCCTCGAGGCTGTCCCTCGAGGCTTTCCCACGAGGCTTTCCCACAGGGCTGTGCCACGTGCCACCTTGGTGTGAGTCGATCCTCGGCGTGAAAGACGAGCCGGTGAAGGGAAAAGAGGTTCCTCTGAAATGGACTGAGACACCTGGGGGACTCTTGGAATGGTGGCACGACCCTGGAGTTCCTCTCGCCGTTCCTGTTGAGAGGGCCTCCTCTTGAGATGCGACGGGAACGCCGGGAAGTCTTTCCCGACGAAGCAGGGAAAGGATTCCTCATCTCGAGCTACGAGGCGGAAACGGGGCTCCTTTGGATGTGGGCGGGACCCTCGTGATTCCTCTCGAGTGGAGACGGCTATGTCGGGGAACTTCTTGATTTGCACCAAGGGTGTGAAGGAGCCTTTCGAAGTTCCAGAGGGCAGGTGTGATCAGCCTCGAGACGCCTCAGCGGAAATGGGCCTCATCTCGCCTGGAGGGGAGAACCTCCTGGATTTTCTCGAGTTGCGGCAGGTCTTCTCGAGTTACGACGGGGACCTCAGGGACCCGCTCTGGTGGCCTCAGGAAAGGCCAGTCCCCATGCGAGTTGCTAGGGGACCTCTCGGGATTCCTCTCCCGTCCATGCCGGGGCCTCAGTCCTTGTGTGGAGTCGGGGCCGGAACCTAAGGATTCCTCTCCAGTGTTGCCATGGATCTTGGGGTGCTTCTGAGTCTCCCCAGGGGAGTCAGGCCTCGTCTCGAGTGGGGGCATACTCGTGCGCTTTCCTCCCGAGCTGCAGCAGTAGTGTCACGCTTCCTGTCAGGTGGATCAAGGGATCTGTGGCTTTCCCTCGAGGCTGTCCCTCGAGGCTTTCCCACGAGGCTTTCCCACAGGGCTGTGCCACGTGCCACCTTGGTGTGAGTCGATCCTCGGCGTGAAAGACGAGCCGGTGAAGGGAAAAGAGGTTCCTCTGGAATGGACTGAGACACCTGGGGGACTCTTGGAATGGTGGCACGACCCTGGAGTTCCTCTCGCCGTTCCTGTTGAGAGGGCCTCCTCTTGAGATGAGACGGGAACGCCGGGAAGTCTTTCCCGACGAAGCAGGGAAAGGATCCCTCATCTCGAGCTACGAGGCGGAAACGGGGCTCCTCTGGATGTGGGCGGGACCCTCGTGATTCCTCTCGAGTGGAGACGGCTAGGTCGGGGAACTTCTTGATTTGCACCAAGGGTGTGAAGGACCCTTTCGAAGTTCCAGAGGTGAGGTGTGATCAGCCTCGAGACGCCTCAGCGGAAATGGGCCTCATCTCGCCTGGAGGGGAGAACCTCCTGGATTTTGTCGAGTTGCGGCAGGTCTTCTCGAGTTACGACGGGGACCTCAGGGACCCGCTCTGGTGGCCTCAGGAAAGGCCAGTCCCCATGCGAGTTGCTAGGGGACCTCTCGGGATTCCTCTCCCGTCCAGGCCGGGGCCTCAGTCCTTGTGTGGAGTCGGGGACGGAACCTGAGGATTCCTCTCCAGTGTTGCCATGGATCTTGGGGTGCTTCTGAGTCTCCCCAGGGGAGTCAGGCCTCGTCTCGAGTGGGGGCATGCACGTGCGCTTTCCTCCCGAGCTGCAGCAGTAGTGTCACGCTTCCTCTCACGTGGATCAAGGGATCTGTGGCTTTCCCTCGAGGCTGTCCCTCGAGGCTTTCCCACGAGGCTTTCCCACAGGGCTGTTCCACGTGCCACCTTAGTGTGATTCGATCCTCGGCGTGAAAGATGAGCCGGTGAAGGGAAAAGAGTTTCCTCTGGAATGGACTGAGACATCTGGGGGACTCTTGGAACGGTGGCACGACCCTGGAGTTCCTCTCGCCGTTCCTGTAGAGAGGGCCTCCTCTTGAGATGCGACGGGAACGCCGGGAAGTCTTTCCCGACGAAGCAGGGAAAGGATCCCTCATCTCGAGCTACGAGGCGGAAACGGGGCTCCTCTGGATGTGGGCGGGACCCTCGTGATTCCTCTCGAGTGGAGACGGCTATGTCGGGGAACTTCTTGATTTGCACCAAGGGTGTGAAGGACCCTTTCGAAGTTCCAGAGGGCAGGTGTGATCAGCCTCGAGACGCCTCAGCGGAAATGGGCCTCATCTCGCCTGGAGGTGAGAACCTCCTGGATTTTCTTGAGTTGCGGCAGGTCTTCTCGAGTTACGACGGGGACCTCAGGGACCCGCTCTGGTGGCCTCAGGAAAGGCCAGTCCCCATGCGAGTTGCTAGGGGACCTCTCGGGATTCCTCTCCCGTCCATGCCGGGGCCTCAGTCCTTGTGTGGAGTCGGGGCCGGAACCTGAGGATTCCTCTCCAGTGTTGCCATGGATCTTGGGGTGCTTCTGAGTCTCCCCAGGGGAGTCAGGCCTCGTCTCGAGTGGGGGCATGCACGTGCGCTTTCCTCCCGAGCTGCAGCAGTAGTGTCACGCTTCCTGTCACGTGGATCAAGGGATCTGTGGCTTTCCCTCGAGGCTGTCCCTCGAGGCTTTCCCACGAGGCTTTCCCACAGGGCTGTGCCACGTGCCACCTTGGTGTGAGTCGATCCTCGGCGTGAAAGACGAGCCGGTGAAGGGAAAAGAGGTTCCTCTGGAATGGACTGAGACATCTGGGGGACTCTTGGAATGGTGGCACGACCCTGGAGCTCCTCTCGCCGTTCCTGTAGAGAGGGCCTCCTCTTGAGATGAGACGGGAACGCCGGGAACTCTTTCCCGACGAAGCAGGGAAAGGATCCCTCATCTCGAGCTACGAGGCGGAAACGGGGCTCCTCTGGATGTGGCCGGGACCCTCGTGATTCCTCTCGAGTGGAGACGGGTATGTCGGGGAACTTCTTGATTTGCACCAAGGGTGTGAAGGAGCCTTTCGAAGTTCCAGAGGTGAGGTGTGATCATCCTCGAGACGCCTCAGCGGAAATGGGCCTCATCTCGCCTGGAGGGGAGAACCTCCTGGATTTTCTCGAGTTGCGGCAGGTCTTCTCGAGTTACGACGGGGACCTCAGGGACCCACTCTCGTGGCCTCAGGAAAGGCCAGTCCCCATGCGAGTTGCTAGGGGACCTCTCGGGATTCCTCTCCCGTCCATGCCGGGGCCTCAGTCTTTGTGTGGAGTCGGGGCCGGAACCTGAGGATTCCTCTCCAGTGTTGCCATGGATCTTGGGGTGCTTCTGAGTCTCCCCAGGGGAGTCAGGCCTCGTCTCGAGTGGGGGCATGCACGTGCGCTTTCCTCCCGAGCTGCAGCAGTAGTGTCACGCATCCTGTCACGTGGATCAAGGGATCTGTGGCTTTCCCTCGAGGCTGTCCCTCGAGGCTTTCCCACGAGGCTTTCCCACAGGGCTGTGCCACGTGCCACCTTGGTGTGAGTCGATCCTCGGCGTGAAAGACGAGCCGGTGAAGGGAAAAGAGGTTCCTCTGGAATGGACTGAGACATCTGGGGGACTCTTGGAATGGTGGCACGATCCTGGAGTTCCTCTCGCCGTTCCTGTAGAGAGGGCCTCCTCTTGAGATGCGACGGGAACGCCGGGAACTCTTTCCCGACGAAGCAGGGAAAGGATCCCTCATCTCGAGCTACGAGGCGGAAACGGGGCTCCTCTGGATGTGGGCGGGACCCTCGTGATTCCTCTCGAGTGGAGACGGGTATGTCGGGGAACTTCTTGATTTGCACCAAGGGTGTGAAGGAGCCTTTCGAAGTTCCAGAGGGCAGGTGTGATCAGCCTCGAGACGCCTCAGCGGAAATGGGCCTCATCTCGCCTGGAGGGGAGAACCTCCTGGATTTTCTCGAGTTGCGGCAGGTCTTCTCAAGTTACGACGGGGACCTCAGGGACCCGCTCTGGTGGGCTCAGGAAAGGCCAGTCCCCTTGCGAGTTGCTAGGGGACCTCTCGGGATTCCTCTCCCGTCCATGCCGGGGCCTCAGTCCTTGTGTGGAGTCGGGGACGGAACCTGAGGATTCCTCTCCAGTGTTGCCATGGATCTTGGGGTGCTTCTGAGTCTCCCCAGGGGAGTCAGGCCTCGTCTCGAGTGGGGGCATGCACGTGCGCTTTCCTCCCGACCTGCAGCAGTAGTGTCACGCTTCCTCTCACATGGATCAAGGGATCTGTGGCTTTCCCTCGAGGCTGTCCCTCGAGGCTTTCTCACGAGGCTTTCCCACAGGGCTGTGCCACGTGCCACCTTAGTGTGATTCGATCCTCGGCGTGAAAGACGAGCCGGTGAAGGGATAAGAGGTTCCTCTGGAATGGACTGAGACATCTGGGGGACTCTTGGAATGGTGGCACGACCCTGGAGTTCCTCTCGCCGTTCCTGTAGAGAGGGCCTCCTCTTGAGATGCGACGGGAACGCCGGGAACTCTTTCCCGACGAAGCAGGGAAAGGATCCCTCATCTCGAGCTACGAGGCGGAAACGGGGCTCCTCTGGATGTGGGCGGGACCCTCGTGATTCCTCTCGAGTGGAGACGGCTATGTCGGGGAACTTCTTGATTTGCACCAAGGGTGTGAAGGAGCCTTTCGAAGTTCCAGAGGGCAGGTGTGATCAGCCTCGAGACGCCTCAGCGGAAATGGGCCTCATCTCGCCTGGAGGGGAGAACCTCCTGGATTATCTCGAGTTGCGGCAGGTCTTCTCGAGTTACGACGGGGACCTCAGGGACCCGCTCTCGTGGCCTCAGGAAAGGCCAGTCCCCATGCGAGTTGCTAGGGGACCTCTCGGGATTCCTCTCCCGTCCATGCCGGGGCCTCAGTCTTTGTGTGGAGTCGGGGCCGGAACCTGAGGATTCCTCTCCAGTGTTGCCATGGATCTTGGGGTGCTTCTGAGTCTCCCCAGGGGAGTCAGGCCTCGTCTCGAGTGGGGGCATGCACGTGCGCTTTCCTCCCGAGCTGCAGCAGTAGTGTCACGCTTCCTGTCACGTGGATCAAGGGATCTGTGGCTTTCCCTCGAGGCTGTCCCTCGAGGCTTTCCCACGAGGCTTTCCCACAGGGCTGTGCCACGTGCCACCTTGGTGTGAGTCGATCCTCGGCGTGAAAGACGAGCCGGTGAAGGGAAAAGAGGTTCCTCTGGAATGGACTGAGACATCTGGGGGACTCTTGGAATGGTGGCACGACCCTGGAGTTCCTCTCGCCGTTCTTGTTGAGAGGGCATGCTCTTGAGATGCGACGGGAACACCGGGAACTCTTTCCCGACGATGCAGGGAATGGATCCCTCATCTCGAGCTACGAGGCGGAAACGGGGCTCCTCTGGATGTGGGCGGGACCCTCGTGATTCCTCTCGAGTGGAGACGGGTATGTCGGGGAACTTCTTGATTTGCACCAAGGGTGTGAAGGAGCCTTTCGAAGTTCCAGAGGGGAGGTGTGATCAGCCTCGAGACGCCTCAGCGGAAATGGGCCTCATCTCGCCTGGAGGGGAGAACCTCCTGGATTTTCTCGAGTTGCGGCAGGTCTTCTCGAGTTACGACGGGGACCTCAGGGACCCGCTCTGGTGGCCTCAGGAAAGGCCAGTCCCCATGCGAGTTGCTAGGGGACCTCTCGGGATTCCTCTCCCGTCCATGCCGGGGCCTCAGTCCTTGTGTGGAGTCGGGGCCGGAACCTGAGGATTCCTCTCCAGTGTTGCCATGGATCTTGGGGTGCTTCTGAGTCTCCCCAGGGGAGTCAGGCCTCGTCTCGAGTGGGGGCATGCACGTGCGCTTTCCTCCCGAGCTGCAGCAGTAGTGTCACGCTTCCTGTCAGGTGGATCAAGGGATCTGTGGCTTTCCCTCGAGGCTGTCCCTCGAGGCTTTCCCACGAGGCTTTCCCACAGGGCTGTGCCACGTGCCACCTTGGTGTGAGTCGATCCTCGGCGTGAAAGACGAGCCGGTGAAGGGAAAAGAGGTTCCTCTGGAATGGACTGAGACATCTGGGGGACTCTTGGAATGGTGGCACGACCCTGGAGCTCCTCTCGCCGTTCCTGTAGAGAGGGCCTCCTCTTGAGATGAGACGGGAACGCCGGGAACTCTTTCCCGACGAAGCAGGGAAAGGATCCCTCATCTCGAGCTACGAGGCGGAAACGGGGCTCCTCTGGATGTGGCCGGGACCCTCGTGATTCCTCTCGAGTGGAGACGGGTATGTCGGGGAACTTCTTGATTTGCACCAAGGGTGTGAAGGAGCCTTTCGAAGTTCCAGAGGTGAGGTGTGATCATCCTCGAGACGCCTCAGCGGAAATGGGCCTCATCTCGCCTGGAGGGGAGAACCTCCTGGATTTTCTCGAGTTGCGGCAGGTCTTCTCGAGTTACGACGGGGACCTCAGGGACCCACTCTCGTGGCCTCAGGAAAGGCCAGTCCCCATGCGAGTTGCTAGGGGACCTCTCGGGATTCCTCTCCCGTCCATGCCGGGGCCTCAGTCTTTGTGTGGAGTCGGGGCCGGAACCTGAGGATTCCTCTCCAGTGTTGCCATGGATCTTGGGGTGCTTCTGAGTCTCCCCAGGGGAGTCAGGCCTCGTCTCGAGTGGGGGCATGCACGTGCGCTTTCCTCCCGAGCTGCAGCAGTAGTGTCACGCATCCTGTCACGTGGATCAAGGGATCTGTGGCTTTCCCTCGAGGCTGTCCCTCGAGGCTTTCCCACGAGGCTTTCCCACAGGGCTGTGCCACGTGCCACCTTGGTGTGAGTCGATCCTCGGCGTGAAAGACGAGCCGGTGAAGGGAAAAGAGGTTCCTCTGGAATGGACTGAGACATCTGGGGGACTCTTGGAATGGTGGCACGATCCTGGAGTTCCTCTCGCCGTTCCTGTAGAGAGGGCCTCCTCTTGAGATGCGACGGGAACGCCGGGAACTCTTTCCCGACGAAGCAGGGAAAGGATCCCTCATCTCGAGCTACGAGGCGGAAACGGGGCTCCTCTGGATGTGGGCGGGACCCTCGTGATTCCTCTCGAGTGGAGACGGGTATGTCGGGGAACTTCTTGATTTGCACCAAGGGTGTGAAGGAGCCTTTCGAAGTTCCAGAGGGCAGGTGTGATCAGCCTCGAGACGCCTCAGCGGAAATGGGCCTCATCTCGCCTGGAGGGGAGAACCTCCTGGATTTTCTCGAGTTGCGGCAGGTCTTCTCAAGTTACGACGGGGACCTCAGGGACCCGCTCTGGTGGGCTCAGGAAAGGCCAGTCCCCTTGCGAGTTGCTAGGGGACCTCTCGGGATTCCTCTCCCGTCCATGCCGGGGCCTCAGTCCTTGTGTGGAGTCGGGGACGGAACCTGAGGATTCCTCTCCAGTGTTGCCATGGATCTTGGGGTGCTTCTGAGTCTCCCCAGGGGAGTCAGGCCTCGTCTCGAGTGGGGGCATGCACGTGCGCTTTCCTCCCGACCTGCAGCAGTAGTGTCACGCTTCCTCTCACATGGATCAAGGGATCTGTGGCTTTCCCTCGAGGCTGTCCCTCGAGGCTTTCTCACGAGGCTTTCCCACAGGGCTGTGCCACGTGCCACCTTAGTGTGATTCGATCCTCGGCGTGAAAGACGAGCCGGTGAAGGGATAAGAGGTTCCTCTGGAATGGACTGAGACATCTGGGGGACTCTTGGAATGGTGGCACGACCCTGGAGTTCCTCTCGCCGTTCCTGTAGAGAGGGCCTCCTCTTGAGATGCGACGGGAACGCCGGGAACTCTTTCCCGACGAAGCAGGGAAAGGATCCCTCATCTCGAGCTACGAGGCGGAAACGGGGCTCCTCTGGATGTGGGCGGGACCCTCGTGATTCCTCTCGAGTGGAGACGGCTATGTCGGGGAACTTCTTGATTTGCACCAAGGGTGTGAAGGAGCCTTTCGAAGTTCCAGAGGGCAGGTGTGATCAGCCTCGAGACGCCTCAGCGGAAATGGGCCTCATCTCGCCTGGAGGGGAGAACCTCCTGGATTATCTCGAGTTGCGGCAGGTCTTCTCGAGTTACGACGGGGACCTCAGGGACCCGCTCTCGTGGCCTCAGGAAAGGCCAGTCCCCATGCGAGTTGCTAGGGGACCTCTCGGGATTCCTCTCCCGTCCATGCCGGGGCCTCAGTCTTTGTGTGGAGTCGGGGCCGGAACCTGAGGATTCCTCTCCAGTGTTGCCATGGATCTTGGGGTGCTTCTGAGTCTCCCCAGGGGAGTCAGGCCTCGTCTCGAGTGGGGGCATGCACGTGCGCTTTCCTCCCGAGCTGCAGCAGTAGTGTCACGCTTCCTGTCACGTGGATCAAGGGATCTGTGGCTTTCCCTCGAGGCTGTCCCTCGAGGCTTTCCCACGAGGCTTTCCCACAGGGCTGTGCCACGTGCCACCTTGGTGTGAGTCGATCCTCGGCGTGAAAGACGAGCCGGTGAAGGGAAAAGAGGTTCCTCTGGAATGGACTGAGACATCTGGGGGACTCTTGGAATGGTGGCACGACCCTGGAGTTCCTCTCGCCGTTCTTGTTGAGAGGGCATGCTCTTGAGATGCGACGGGAACACCGGGAACTCTTTCCCGACGATGCAGGGAATGGATCCCTCATCTCGAGCTACGAGGCGGAAACGGGGCTCCTCTGGATGTGGGCGGGACCCTCGTGATTCCTCTCGAGTGGAGACGGGTATGTCGGGGAACTTCTTGATTTGCACCAAGGGTGTGAAGGAGCCTTTCGAAGTTCCAGAGGGGAGGTGTGATCAGCCTCGAGACGCCTCAGCGGAAATGGGCCTCATCTCGCCTGGAGGGGAGAACCTCCTGGATTTTCTCGAGTTGCGGCAGGTCTTCTCGAGTTACGACGGGGACCTCAGGGACCCGCTCTGGTGGCCTCAGGAAAGGCCAGTCCCCATGCGAGTTGCTAGGGGACCTCTCGGGATTCCTCTCCCGTCCATGCCGGGGCCTCAGTCCTTGTGTGGAGTCGGGGCCGGAACCTGAGGATTCCTCTCCAGTGTTGCCATGGATCTTGGGGTGCTTCTGAGTCTCCCCAGGGGAGTCAGGCCTCGTCTCGAGTGGGGGCATGCACGTGCGCTTTCCTCCCGAGCTGCAGCAGTAGTGTCACGCTTCCTGTCAGGTGGATCAAGGGATCTGTGGCTTTCCCTCGAGGCTGTCCCTCGAGGCTTTCCCACGAGGCTTTCCCACAGGGCTGTGCCACGTGCCACCTTGGTGTGAGTCGATCCTCGGCGTGAAAGACGAGCCGGTGAAGGGAAAAGAGGTTCCTCTGGAATGGACTGAGACATCTGGGGGACTCTTGGAATGGTGGCACGACCCTGGAATTCCTCTCGCCGTTCCTGTTGAGAGGGCCTCCTCTTGAGATGCGACGGGAACGCCGGGAACTCTTTCCCGACGATGCAGGGAATGGATCCCTCATCTCGAGCTACGAGGCGGAAACAGGGCTCCTCTGGATGTGGGCGGGACCCTCGTGATTCCTCTCGAGTGGATACGGGTATGTCGGGGAACTTCTTGATTTGCACCAAGGGTGTGAAGGAGCCTTTCGAAGTTCCAGAGGGGAGGTGTGATCAGCCTCGAGACGCCTCAGCGGAAATGGGCCTCATCTCGCCTGGAGGGGAGAACCTCCTGGATTTTCTCGAGTTGCGGCAGGTCTTCTCGAGTTACGACGGGGACCTCAGGGACCCGCTCTGGTGGCCTCAGGAAAGGCCAGTCCCCTTGCGAGTTGCTAGGGGACCTCTCGGGATTCCTCTCCCGTCCATGCCGGGGCCTCAGTCCTTGTGTGGAGTCGGGGACGGAACCTGAGGATTCCTCTCCAGTGTTTCCATGGATCTTGGGGTGCTTCTGAGTCTCCC
This sequence comes from Budorcas taxicolor, assembly GCF_023091745.1. Classification (NCBI taxonomy): domain Eukaryota; kingdom Metazoa; phylum Chordata; class Mammalia; order Artiodactyla; family Bovidae; genus Budorcas; species Budorcas taxicolor. The sequence continues at coordinate 18,486 of NW_026292700.1, read as the reverse complement.
CAGGGGAGTCAGGCCTCGTCTCGAGTGGGGGCATGCACGTGCGCTTTCCTCCCGAGCTGCAGCAGTAGTGTCACGCTTCCTGTCACGTGGATCAAGGGATCTGTGGCTTTCCCTCGAGGCTGTCCCTCGAGGCTTTCCCACGAGGCTTTCCCACAGGGCTGTGCCACGTGCCACCTTGGTGTGAGTCGATCCTCGGCGTGAAAGACGAGCCGCTGAAGGGAAAAGAGGTTCCTCTGGAATGGACTGAGACATCTGGGGGACTCTTGGAATGGTGGCACGACCCTGGAGTTCCTCTCGCCGTTCCTGTTGAGAGGGCATCCTCTTGAGATGCGACGGGAACACCGGGAACTCTTTCCCGACGATGCAGGGAATGGATCCCTCATCTCGAGCTACGAGGCGGAAACGGGGCTCCTCTGGATGTGGGCGGGACCCTCGTGATTCCTCTCGAGTGGAGACGGGTATGTCGGGGAACTTCTTGATTTGCACCAAGGGTGTGAAGGAGCCTTTCGAAGTTCCAGAGGGGAGGTGTGATCAGCCTCGAGAGGCCTCAGCGGAAATGGGCCTCATCTCGCCTGGAGGGGAGAACCTCCTGGATTTTCTCGAGTTGCGGCAGGTCTTCTCGAGTTACGACGGGGACCTCAGGGACCCGCTCTGGTGGCCTCAGGAAAGGCCAGTCCCCATGCGAGTAGCTAGGGGACCTCTCGGGATTCCTCTCCCGTCCATGCCGGGGCCTCAGTCCTTGTGTGGAGTCGGGGCCGGAACCTGAGGATTCCTCTCCAGTGTTGCCATGGATCTTGGGGTGCTTCTGAGTCTCCCCAGGGGAGTCAGGCCTCGTCTCGAGTGGGGGCATGCACGTGCGCTTTCCTCCCGAGCTGCAGCAGTAGTGTCACGCTTCCTGTCACGTGGATCAAGGGATCTGTGGCTTTCCCTCGAGGCTGTCCCTCGAGGCTTTCCCACGAGGCTTTCCCACAGGGCTGTGCCACGTGCCACCTTGGTGTGAGTCGATCCTCGGCGTGAAAGACGAGCCGGTGAAGGGAAAAGAGGTTCCTCTGGAATGGACTGAGACATCTGGGGGACTCTTGGAATGGTGACACGACCCTGGAATTCCTCTCGCCGTTCCTGTTGAGAGGGCCTCCTCTTGAGATGCGACGGGAACGCCGGGAACTCTTTCCCGACGATGCAGGGAATGGATCCCTCATCTCGAGCTACGAGGCGGAAACGGGGCTCCTCTGGATGTGGGCGGGACCCTCGTGATTCCTCTCGAGTGGAGACGGGTATGTCGGGGAACTTCTTGATTTGCACCAAGGGTGTGAAGGAGCCTTTCGAAGTTCCAGAGGGGAGGTGTGATCAGCCTCGAGACGCCTCAGCGGAAATGGGCCTCATCTCGCCTGGAGGGGAGAACCTCCTGGATTTTCTCGAGTTGCGGCAGGTCTTCTCGAGTTACGACGGGGACCTCAGGGACCCGCTCTGGTGGCCTCAGGAAAGGCCAGTCCCCATGCGAGTTGCTAGGGGACCTCTCGGGATTCCTCTCCCGTCCATGCCGGGGCCTCAGTCCTTGTGTGGAGTCGGGGCCGGAACCTGAGGATTCCTCTCCAGTGTTGCCATGGATCTTGGGGTGCTTCTGAGTCTCCCCAGGGGAGTCAGGCCTCGTCTCGAGTGGGGACATGCTCGTGCGCTTTCCTCCCGAGCTGCAGCAGTAGTGTCACGCTTCCTGTCACGTGGATCAAGGGATCTGTGGCTTTCCCTCGAGGCTGTCCCTCGAGGCTTTCCCACGAGGCTTTCCCACAGGGCTGTGCCACGTGCCACCTTGGTGTGAGTCGATCCTCGGCGTGAAAGACGAGCCGGTGAAGGGAAAAGAGGTTCCTCTGGAATGGACTGAGACACCTGGGGGACTCTTGGAATGGTGGCACGACCCTGGAGTTCCTCTCGCCGTTCCTGTTGAGAGGGCCTCCTCTTGAGATGCGACGGGAACGCTGGGAAGTCTTTCCCGACGAAGCAGGGAAAGGATCCCTCATCTCGAGCTACGAGGCGGAAACGGGGCTCCTCTGGATGTGGGCGGGACCATCGTGATTCCTCTCGAGTGGAGACGGCTAGGTCGGGGAACTTCTTGATTTGCACCAAGGGTGTGAAGGAGCCTTTCGAAGTTCCAGAGGTGAGGTGTGATCAGCCTCGAGACGCCTCAGTGGAAATGGGCCTCATCTCGCCTGGAGGGGAGAACCTCCTGGATTTTCTCGAGTTGCGGCAGGTCTTCTCGAGTTATGACGGGGACCTCAGGGACCCGCTCTGGTGGCCTCAGGAAAGGCCAGTCCCCTTGCGAGTTGCTAGGGGACCTCTCGGGATTCCTCTCCCGTCCATGCCGGGGCCTCAGTCCTTGTGTGGAGTCGGGGACGGAACCTGAGGATTCCTCTCCAGTGTTTCCATGGATCTTGGGGTGCTTCTGAGTCTCCCCAGGGGAGTCAGGCATCGTCTCGAGTGGGGGCATGCACGTGCGCTTTCCTCCCGACCTGCAGCAGTAGTGTCACGCTTCCTCTCACGTGGATCAAGGGATCTGTGGCTTTCCCTCGAGGCTGTCCCTCGAGGCTTTCCCACGAGGCTTTCCCACAGGGCTGTGCCACGTGCCACCTTAGTGTGATTCGATCCTCGGCGTGAAAGACGAGCCGGTGAAGGGAAAAGAGGTTCCTCTGGAATGGACTGAGACATCTGGGGGACTCTTGGAATGGTGGCACGATCCTGGAGTTCCTCTCGCCGTTCCTGTAGAGAGGGCCTCCTCTTGAGATGCGACGGGAACGCCGGGAACTCTTTCCCGACGAAGCAGGGAAAGGATCCCTCATCTCGAGCTACGAGGCGGAAACGGGACTCCTCTGGATGTGGGCGGGACCCTCGTGATTCCTCTCGAGTGGAGACGGCTAGGTCGGGGAACTTCTTGATTTGCACCAAGGGTGTGAAGGACCCTTTCGAAGTTCCAGAGGGCAGGTGTGATCAGCCTAGAGACGCCTCAGCGGAAATGGGCCTCATCTCGCTTGGAGGGGAGAACCTCCTGGATTTTCTCGAGTTGCGGCAGGTCTTCTCGAGTTACGACGGGGACCTCAGGGACCCGCTCTGGTGGCCTCAGGAAAGGCCAGTCCCCATGCGAGTTGCTAGGGGACCTCTCGGGATTCCTCTCCCGTCCAGCCCGGGGCCTCAGTCCTTGTGTGGAGTCGGGGACGGAACCTGAGGATTCCTCTCCAGTGTTGCCATGGATCTTGGGGTGCTTCTGAGTCTCCCCAGGGGAGTCAGGCCTCGTCTCGAGTGGGGGCATGCACGTGCGCTTTCCTCCCGAGCTGCAGCAGTAGTGTCACGCTTCCTCTCACGTGGATCAAGGGATCTGTGGCTTTCCCTCGAGGCTGTCCCTCGAGGCTTTCCCACGAGGCTTTCCCACAGGGCTGTGCCACGTGCCACCTTAGTGTGATTCGATCCTCGGCGTGAAAGACGAGCCGGTGAAGGGAAAAGAGGTTCCTATGGAATGGACTGAGACATCTGGGGGACTCTTGGAATGGTGGCACGATCCTGGAGTTCCTCTCGCCGTTCCTGTAGAGAGGGCCTCCTCTTGAGATGCGACGGGAACGCCGGGAACTCTTTCCCGACGAAGCAGGGAAAGGATCCCTCATCTCGAGCTACGAGGCGGAAACGGGGCTCCTCTGGATGTGGGCGGGACCCTCGTGATTCCTCTCGAGTGGAGACGGCTATGTCGGGGAACTTCTTGATTTGCACCAAGGGTGTGAAGGACCCTTTCGAAGTTCCAGAGGGCAGGTGTGATCAGCCTCGAGACGCCTCAGCGGAAATGGGCCTCATCTCGCCTGGAGGGGAGAACCTCCTGGATTTTCTCGAGTTGCGGCAGGTCTTCTCGAGTTACGACGGGGACCTCAGGGACCCGCTCTGGTGGCCTCAGGAAAGGACAGTCCCCTTGCGAGTTGCTAGGGGACCTCTCGGGATTCCTCTCCCGTCCAGGCCGGGGCCTCAGTCCTTGTGTGGAGTCAGGGACGGAACCTGAGGATTCCTCTCCAGTGTTGCCATGGATCTTGGGGTGCTTCTGAGTCTCCCCAGGGGAGTCAGGCCTCGTCTCGAGTGGGGGCATGCACGTGCGCTTTCCTCCCGACCTGCAGCAGTAGTGTCACGCTTCCTCTCACATGTATCAAGGGATCTGTGGCTTTCCCTCGAGGCTGTCCCTCGAGGCTTTCTCACGAGGCTTTCCCACAGGGCGGTGCCACGTGCCACCTTAGTGTGATTCGATCCTCGGCGTGAAAGACGAGCCGGTGAAGGGAAAAGAGGTTCCTCTGGAATGGACTGAGACATCTGGGGGACTCTTGGAATGGTGGCACGATCCTGGAGTTCCTCTCGCCGTTCCTGTAGAGAGGGCCTCCTCTTGAGATGCGAGGGGAACGCCGGGAACTCTTTCCCGACGAAGCAGGGAAAGGATCCCTCATCTCGAGCTACGAGGCGGAAACGGGGCTCCTCTGGATGTGGGCGGGACCCTCGTGATTCCTCTCGAGTGGAGACGGCTATGTCGGGGAACTTCTTGATTTGCACCAAGGGTGTGAAGGACCCTTTCGAAGTTCCAGAGGGCAGGTGTGATCAGCCTCGAGACGCCTCAGCGGAAATGGGCCTCATCTCGCCTGGAGGGGAGAACCTCCTGGATTTTCTCGAGTTGCGGCAGGTCTTCTCGAGTTACGACGGGGACCTCAGGGACCCGCTCTGGTGGCCTCAGGAAAGGCCAGTCCCCATGCGAGTTGCTAGGGGACCTCTCGGGATTCCTCTCCCGTCCATGCCGGGGCCTCAGTCCTTGTGTGGAGTCGGGGACGGAACCTGAGGATTCCTCTCCAGTGTTGCCATGGATCTTGGGGTGCTTCTGAGTCTCCCCAGGGGAGTCAGGCCTCGTCTCGAGTGGGGGCATGCACGTGCGCTTTCCTCCCGACCTGCAGCAGTAGTGTCACGCTTCCTCTCACATGGATCAAGGGATCTGTGGCTTTCCCTCGAGGCTGTCCCTCGAGGCTTTCTCACGAGGCTTTCCCACAGGGCTGTGCCACGTGCCACCTTAGTGTGATTCGATTCTCGGCGTGAAAGACGAGCCGGTGAAGGGAAAAGAGGTTCCTCTGGAATGGACTGAGACATCTGGGGGACTCTTGGAATGGTGGCACGATCCTGGAGTTCCTCTCGCCGTTCCTGTAGAGAGGGCCTCCTCTTGAGATGCGAGGGGAACGCCGGGAAGTCTTTCCCGACGAAGCAGGGAAAGGATCCCTCATCTCGAGCTACGAGGCGGAAACGGGGCTCCTCTGGATGTGGGCGGGACCCTCGTGATTCCTCTCGAGTGGAGACGGCTATGTCGGGGAACTTCTTGATTTGCACCAAGGGTGTGAAGGACCCTTTCGAAGTTCCAGAGGGCAGGTGTGATCAGCCTCGAGACGCCTCAGCGGAAATGGGCCTCATCTCGCCTGGAGGGGAGAACCTCCTGGATTTTCTCGAGTTGCGGCAGGTCTTCTCGAGTTACGACGGGGACCTCAGGGACCCGCTCTGGTGGCCTCAGGAAAGGCCAGTCCCCATGCGAGTTGCTAGGGGACCTCTCGGGATTCCTCTCCCGTCCATGCCGGGGCCTCAGTCCTTGTGTGGAGTCGGGGCCGGAACCTGAGGATTCCTCTCCAGTGTTGCCATGGATCTTGGGGTGCTTCTGAGTCTCCCCAGGGGAGTCAGGCCTCGTCTCGAGTGGGGGCATGCACGTGCGCTTTCCTCCCGAGCTGCAGCAGTAGTGTCACGCTTCCTGTCACGTGGATCAAGGGATCTGTGGCTTTCCCTCGAGGCTGTCCCTCGAGGCTTTCCCACGAGGCTTTCCCACAGGGCTGTGCCAGGTGCCACCTTGGTGTGAGTCGATCCTCGGCGTGAAAGACGAGCCGGTGAAGGGAAAAGAGGTTCCTCTGGAATGGACTGAGACATCTGGGGGACTCTTGGAATGGTGGCACGACCCTGGAGTTCCTCTCGCCGTTCCTGTAGAGAGGGCCTCCTCTTGAGATGAGACGGGAACGCCGGGAACTCTTTCCCGACGAAGCAGGGAAAGGATCCCTCATCTCGAGCTACGAGGCGGAAACGGGGCTCCTCTGGATGTGGCCGGGACCCTCGTGATTCCTCTCGAGTGGAGACGGGTATGTCGGGGAACTTCTTGATTTGCACCAAGGGTGTGAAGGAGCCTTTCGAAGTTCCAGAGGTGAGGTGTGATCATCCTCGAGACGCCTCAGCGGAAATGGGCCTCATCTCGCCTGGAGGGGAGAACCTCCTGGATTTTCTCGAGTTGCGGCAGGTCTTCTCGAGTTACGACGGGGACCTCAGGGACCCGCTCTCGTGGCCTCAGGAAAGGCCAGTCCCCATGCGAGTTGCTAGGGGACCTCTCGGGATTCCTCTCCCGTCCATGCCGGGGCCTCAGTCTTTGTGTAGTCGGGGCCGGAACCTGAGGATTCCTCTCCAGTGTTGCCATGGATCTTGGGGTGCTTCTGAGTCTCCCCAGGGGAGTCAGGCCTCGTCTCGAGTGGGGGCATGCACGTGCGCTTTCCTCCCGAGCTGCAGCAGTAGTGTCACGCATCCTGTCACGTGGATCAAGGGATCTGTGGCTTTCCCTCGAGGCTGTCCCTCGAGGCTTTCCCACGAGGCTTTCCCACAGGGCTGTGCCACGTGCCACCTTGGTGTGAGTCGATCCTCGGCGTGAAAGACGAGCCGGTGAAGGGAAAAGAGGTTCCTCTGAAATGGAATGAGACACCTGGGGGACTCTTGGAATGGTGGCACGACCCTGGAGTTCCTCTCGCCGTTCCTGTTGAGAGGGCCTCCTCTTGAGATGCGACGGGAACGCCGGGAAGTCTTTCCCGACGAAGCAGGGAAAGGATCCCTCATCTCGAGCTACGAGGCGGAAACGGGGCTCCTTTGGATGTGGGCGGGACCCTCGTGATTCCTCTCGAGTGGAGACGGCTATGTCGGGGAACTTCTTGATTTGCACCAAGGGTGTGAAGGAGCCTTTCGAAGTTCCAGAGGGCAGGTGTGATCAGCCTCGAGACGCCTCAGCGGAAATGGGCCTCATCTCGCCTGGAGGGGAGAACCTCCTGGATTTTCTCGAGTTGCGGCAGGTCTTCTCGAGTTTCGACGGGGACCTCAGGGACCCGCTCTGGTGGCCTCAGGAAAGGCCAGTCCCCATGCGAGTTGCTAGGGGACCTCTCGGGATTCCTCTCCCGTCCATGCCGGGGCCTCAGTCCTTGTGTGGAGTCGGGGCCGGAACCTAAGGATTCCTCTCCAGTGTTGCCATGGATCTTGGGGTGCTTCTGAGTCTCCCCAGGGGAGTCAGGCCTCGTCTCGAGTGGGGGCATGCACGTGCGCTTTCCTCCCGAGCTGCAGCAGTAGTGTCACGCTTCCTGTCAGGTGGATCAAGGGATCTGTGGCTTTCCCTCGAGGCTGTCCCTCGAGGCTTTCCCACGAGGCTTTCCCACAGGGCTGTGCCACGTGCCACCTTAATGTGATTCGATCCTCGGCGTGAAAGACGAGCCGGTGAAGGGAAAAGAGGTTCCTCTGGAATGGACTGAGACATCTGGGGGACTCTTGGAATGGTGGCACGATCCTGGAGTTCCTCTCGCCGTTCCTGTAGAGAGGGCCTCCTCTTGAGATGCGACGGGAACGCCGGGAACTCTTTCCCGACGAAGCAGTTAAAGGATCCGTCATCTCGAGCTACGAGGCGGAAACGGGGCTCCTCTGGATGCGGGCGGGACCCTCGTGATTCCTCTCGAGTGGAGACGGGTATGTCGGGGAACTTCTTGATTTGCACCAAGGGTGTGAAGGACCCTTTCGAAGTTCCAGAGGGCAGGTGTGATCAGCCTCGAGACGCCTCAGCGGAAATGGGCCTCATCTCGCCTGGAGGGGAGAACCTCCTGGATTTTCTCGAGTTGCGGCAGGTCTTCTCGAGTTACGACGGGGACCTCAGGGACCCGCTCTGGTGGCCTCAGGAAAGGCCAGTCCCCTTGCGAGTTGCTAGGGGACCTCTCGGTATTCCTCTCCCGTCCATGCCGGGGCCTCAGTCCTTGTGTGGAGTCGGGGACGGAACCTGAGGATTCCTCTCCAGTGTTGCCATGGATCTTGGGGTGCTTCTGAGTCTCCCCAGGGGAGTCAGGCCTCGTCTCGAGTGGGGGCATGCACGTGCGCTTTCCTCCCGACCTGCAGCAGTAGTGTCACGCTTCCTCTCACATGGATCAAGGGATCTGTGGCTTTCCCTCGAGGCTGTCCCTCGAGGCTTTCTCACGAGGCTTTCCCACAGGGCTGTGCCACGTGCCACCTTAGTGTGATTCGATCCTCGGCGTGAAAGACGAGCCGGTGAAGGGAAAAGAGGTTCCTCTGGAATGGACTGAGACATCTGGGGGACTCTTGGAATGGTGGCACGACCCTGGAGTTCCTCTCGCCGTTCCTGTAGAGAGGGCCTCCTCTTGAGATGCGACGGGAACGCCGGGAACTCTTTCCCGACGAAGCAGGGAAAGGATCCCTCATCTCGAGCTACGAGGCGGAAACGGGGCTCCTCTGGATGTGGGCGGGACCCTCGTGATTCCTCTCGAGTGGAGACGGCTATGTCGGGGAACTTCTTGATTTGCACCAAGGGTGTGAAGGAGCCTTTCGAAGTTCCAGAGGGCAGGTGTGATCAGCCTCGAGACGCCTCAGCGGAAATGGGCCTCATCTCGCCTGGAGGGGAGAACCTCCTGGATTTTCTTGAGTTGCGGCAGGTCTTCTCGAGTTACGACGGGGACCTCAGGGACCCGCTCTGGTGGCCTCAGGAAAGGCCAGTCCCCATGCGAGTTGCTAGGGGACCTCTCGGGATTCCTCTCCCGTCCATGCCGGGGCCTCAGTCCTTGTGTGGAGTCGGGGCCGGAACCTGAGGATTCCTCTCCAGTGTTGCCATGGATCTTGGGGTGCTTCTGAGTCTCCCCAGGGGAGTCAGGCCTCGTCTCGAGTGGGGGCATGCACGTGCGCTTTCCTCCCGAGCTGCAGCAGTAGTGTCACGCTTCCTGTCACGTGGATCAAGGGATCTGTGGCTTTCCCTCGAGGCTGTCCCTCGAGGCTTTCCCACAAGGCTTTCCCACAGGGCTGTGCCACGTGCCACCTTGGTGTGAGTCGATCCTCGGCGTGAAAGACGAGCCGGTGAAGGGAAAAGAGGTTCCTCTGGAATGGACTGAGACATCTGGGGGACTCTTGGAATGGTGGCACGACCTTGGAGCTCCTCTCGCCGTTCCTGTAGAGAGGGCCTCCTCTTGAGATGAGACGGGAACGCCGGGAACTCTTTCCCGACGAAGCAGGGAAAGGATCCCTCATCTCGAGCTACGAGGCGGAAACGGGGCTCCTCTGGATGTGGCCGGCAACCTCGTGATTCCTCTCGAGTGGAGACGGGTATGTCGGGGAACTTCTTGATTTGCACCAAGGGTGTGAAGGAGCCTTTCGAAGTTCCAGAGGTGAGGTGTGATCATCCTCGAGACCCCTCAGCGGAAATGGGCCTCATCTCGCCTGGAGGGGAGAACCTCCTGGATTTTCTCGAGTTGCGGCAGGTCTTCTCGAGTTACGACGGGGACCTCAGGGACCCGCTCTCGTGGCCTCAGGAAAGGCCAGTCCCCATGCGAGTTGCTAGGGGACCTCTCGGGATTCCTCTCCCGTCCATGCCGGGGCCTCAGTCTTTGTGTGGAGTCGGGGCCGGAACCTGAGGATTCCTCTCCAGTGTTGCCATGGATCTTGGGGTGCTTCTGAGTCTCCCCAGGGGAGTCAGGCCTCGTCTCGAGTGGGGGCATGCACGTGCGCTTTCCTCCCGAGCTGCAGCAGTAGTGTCACGCATCCTGTCACGTGGATCAAGGGATCTGTGGCTTTCCCTCGAGGCTGTCCCTCGAGGCTTTCCCACGAGGCTTTCCCACAGGGCTGTGCCACGTGCCACCTTGGTGTGAGTCGATCCTCGGCGTGAAAGACGAGCCGGTGAAGGGAAAAGAGGTTCCTCTGAAATGGACTGAGACACCTGGGGGACTCTTGGAATGGTGGCACGACCCTGGAGTTCCTCTCGCCGTTCCTGTTGAGAGGGCCTCCTCTTGAGATGCGACGGGAACGCTGGGAAGTCTTTCCCGACGAAGCAGGGAAAGGATCCCTCATCTCGAGCTACGAGGCGGAAACGGGGCTCCTCTGGATGTGGGCGGGACCATCGTGATTCCTCTCGAGTGGAGACGGCTAGGTCGGGGAACTTCTTGATTTGCACCAAGGGTGTGAAGGAGCCTTTCGAAGTTCCAGAGGTGAGGTGTGATCAGCCTCGAGACGCCTCAGCGGAAATGGGCCTCATCTCGCCTGGAGGGGAGAACCTCCTGGATTTTCTCGAGTTGCGGCAGGTCTTCTCGAGTTACGACGGGGACCTCAGGGACCCGCTCTGGTGGCCTCAGGAAAGGCCAGTCCCCTTGCGAGTTGCTAGGGGACCTCTCGGCATTCCTCTCCCGTCCATGCCGGGGCCTCAGTCCTTGTGTGGAGTCGGGGACGGAACCTGAGGATTCCTCTCCAGTGTTGCCATGGATCTTGGGGTGCTTCTGAGTCTCCCCAGGGGAGTCAGGCCTCGTCTCGAGTGGGGGCATGCACGTGCGCTTTCCTCCCGAGCTGCAGCAGTAGTGTCACGCTTCCTGTCACGTGGATCAAGGGATCTGTGGCTTTCCCTCGAGGCTGTCCCTCGAGGCTTTCCCACGAGGCTTTCCCACAGGGCTGTGCCACGTGCCACCTTGGGGTGAGTCGATCCTCGGCGTGAAAGACGAGCCGCTGAAGGGAAAAGAGGTTCCTCTGGAATGGACTGAGACATCTGGGGGACTCTTGGAATGGTGGCACGACCCTGGAGTTCCTCTCGCCGTTCCTGTTGAGAGGGCCTCCTCTTGAGATGCGACGGGAACGCCGGGAACTCTTTCCCGACGATGCAGGGAATGGATCCCTCATCTCGAGCTACGAGGCGGAAACGGGGCTCCTCTGGATGTGGGCGGGACCCTCGTGATTCCTCTCGAGTGGAGACGGGTATGTCGGGGAACTTCTTGATTTGCACCAAGGGTGTGAAGGAGCCTTTCGAAGTTCCAGAGGGGAGGTGTGATCAGCCTCGAGACGCCTCAGCGGAAATGGGCCTCATCTCGCCTGGAGGGGAGAACCTCCTGGATTTTCTCGAGTTGCGGCAGGTCTTCTCGAGTTACGACGGGGACCTCAGGGACCCGCTCTGGTGGCCTCAGGAAAGGCCAGTCCCCATGCGAGTTGCTAGGGGACCTCTCGGGATTCCTCTCCCGTCCATGCCGGGGCCTCAGTCCTTGTGTGGAGTCGGGGCCGGAACCTGAGGATTCCTCTCCAGTGTTGCCATGGATCTTGGGGTGCTTCTGAGTCTCCCCAGGGGAGTCAGGCCTCGTCTCGAGTGGGGGCATGCTCGTGTGCTTTCCTCCCGAGCTGCAGCAGTAGTGTCACGCTTCCTGTCAGGTGGATCAAGGGATCTGTGCCTTTCCCTCGAGGCTGTCCCTCGAGGCTTTCCCACGAGGCTTTCCCACAGGGCTGTGCCACGTGCCACCTTGGTGTGAGTCGATCCTCGGCGTGAAAGACGAGCCGGTGAAGGGAAAAGAGGTTCCTCTGAAATGGACTGAGATACCTGGGGGACTCTTGGAATGGTGGCACGACCCTGGAGTTCCTCTCGCCGTTCCTGTTGAGAGGGCCTCCTCTTGAGATGCGACGGGAACGCTGGGAAGTCTTTCCCGACGAAGCAGGGAAAGGATCCCTCATCTCGAGCTACGAGGCTGAAACGGGGCTCCTCTGGATGTGGGCGGGACCATCGTGATTCCTCTCGAGTGGAGACGGCTAGGTCGGGGAACTTCTTGATTTGCACCAAGGGTGTGAAGGAGCCTTTCGAAGTTCCAGAGGTGAGGTGTGATCAGCCTCGAGACGCCTCAGCGGAAATGGGCCTCATCTCGCCTGGAGGGGAGAACCTCCTGGATTTTCTCGAGTTGCGGCAGGTCTTCTCGAGTTACGACGGGGACCTCAGGGACCCGCTCTGGTGGCCTCAGGAAAGGCCAGTCCCCTTGCAAGTTGCTAGGGGACCTCACGGGATTCCTCTCCCGTCCATGCCGGGGCCTCAGTCCTTGTGTGGAGTCGGGGCCGGAACCTGAGGATTCCTCTCCAGTGTTGCCCTGGATCTTGGGGTGCTTCTGAGTCTCCCCAGGGGAGTCAGGCCTCGTCTCGAGTGGGGGAATGCACGTGCGCTTTCCTCCCGACCTGCAGCAGTAGTGTCACGCTTCCTCTCACGTGGATCAAGGGATCTGTGGCTTTCCCTCGAGGCTGTCCCTCGAGGCTTTCCCACGAGGCTTTCCCACCGGGCTGTGCCACGTGCCACCTTAGTGTGATTCGATCCTCGGCGTGAAAGACGAGCCAGTGAAGGGAAAAGAGGTTCCTCTGGAATGGACTGAGACATCTGGGGGACTCTTGGAATGGTGGCACGATCCTGGAGTTCCTCTCGCCGTTCCTGTAGAGAGGGCCTCCTCTTGAGATGCGACGGGAACGCCGGGAACTCTTTCCCGACGAAGCAGGGAAAGGATCCCTCATCTCGAGCTACGAGGCGGAAACGGGGCTCCTCTGGATGTGGGTGGGACCCTCGTGATTCCTCTCGAGTGGAGACGGCTATGTCGGGGAACTTCTTGATTTGCACCAAGGGTGTGAAGGACCCTTTCGAAGTTCCAGAGGGCAGGTGTGATCAGCCTCGAGACGCCTCAGCGGAAATGGGCCTCATCTCGCCTGGAAGGGAGAACCTCCTGGATTTTCTCGAGTTGCGGCAGGTCTTCTCGAGTTACGACGGGGACCTCAGGGACCCGCTCTGGTGGCCTCAGGAAAGGCCAGTCCCCATGCGAGTTGCTAGGGGACCTCTCGGGATTCCTCTCCCGTCCATGCCGGGGCCTCAGTCCTTGTGTGGAGTCGGGGCCGGAACCTGAGGATTCCTCTCCAGTGATGCCATGGATCTTGGGGTGCTTCTGAGTCTCCCCAGGGGAGTCAGGCCTCGTCTCGAGTGGGGGCATGCTCGTGCGCTTTCCTCCCGAGCTGCAGCATTAGTGTCACGCTTCCTGTCACGTGGATCAAGGGATCTGTGGCTTTCCCTCGAGGCTGTCCCTCGAGGCTTTCCCACGAGGCTTTCCCACAGGGCTGTGCCACGTGCCACCTTGGTGTGAGTCGATCCTCGGCGTGAAAGACGAGCCGGTGAAGGGAAAAGAGGTTCCTCTGGAATGGACTGAGACACCTGGGGGACTCTTGGAATGGTGGCACGACCCTGGAGTTCCTCTCGCCGTTCCTGTTGAGAGGGCCTCCTCTTGAGATGCGACGGGAACGCTGGGAAGTCTTTCCCGACGAAGCAGGGAAAGGATCCCTCATCTCGAGCTACGAGGCGGAAACGGGGCTCCTCTGGATGTGGGCGGGACCATCGTGATTCCTCTCGAGTGGAGACGGCTAGGTCGGGGAACTTCTTGATTTGCACCAAGGGTGTGAAGGAGCCTTTTGAAGTTCCAGAGGTGAGGTGTGATCAGCCTCGAGACGCCTCAGCGGAAATGGGCCTCATCTCGCCTGGAGGGGAGAACCTCCTGGATTTTCTCGAGTTGCGGCAGGTCTTCTCGAGTTACGACGGGGACCTCAGGGACCCGCTCTGGTGGCCTCAGGAAAGGCCAGTCCCCTTGCGAGTTGCTAGTGGACCTCTCGGGATTCCTCTCCCGTCCATGCCGGGGCCTCAGTCCTTGTGTGGAGTCGGGGACGGAACCTGAGGATTCCTCTCCAGTGTTGCCATGGATCTTGGGGTGCTTCTGAGTCTCCCCAGGGGAGTCAGGCCTCGTCTCGAGTGGGGGCATGCACGTGCGCTTTCCTCCCGACCTGCAGCAGTAGTGTCACGCTTCCTCTCACGTGGATCAAGGGATCTGTGGCTTTCCCTCGAGGCTGTCCCTCGAGGCTTTCCCACGAGGCTTTCCCACAGGGCTGTGCCACGTGCCACCTTAGTGTGATTCGATCCTCGGCGTGAAAGACGAGCCGGTGAAGGGAAAAGAGGTTCCTCTGGAATGGACTGAGACATCTGGGGGACTCTTGGAATGGTGGCACGACCCTGGAGTTCCTCTCGCCGTTCCTGTAGAGAGGGCCTCCCCTTGAGATGCGACGGGAACGCCGGGAACTCTTTCCCGACGAAGCAGGGAAAGGATCCCTCATCTCGAGCTACGAGGCGGAAACGGGGCTCCTCTGGATGTGGGCGGGACCCTCGTGATTCCTCTCGAGTGGAGACGGCTATGTCGGGGAACTTCTTGATTTGCACCAAGGGTGTGAAGGACCCTTTCGAAGTTCCAGAGGGCAGGTGTGATCAGCCTCGAGACGCCTCAGCGGAAATGGACCTCATCTCGCCTGGAGGGGAGAACCTCCTGGATTTTCTTGAGTTGCGGCAGGTCTTCTCGAGTTACGACGGGGACCTCAGGGACCCGCTCTGGTGGCCTCAGGAAAGGCCAGTCCCCATGCGAGTTGCTAGGGGACCTCTCGGGATTCCTCTCCCGTCCATGCCGGGGCCTCAGTCCTTGTGTGGAGTCGGGGCCGGAACCTGAGGATTCCTCTCCAGTGTTGCCATGGATCTTGGGGTGCTTCTGAGTCTCCCCAGGGGAGTCAGGCCTCGTCTCGAGTGGGGGCATGCACGTGCGCTTTCCTCCCGAGCTGCAGCAGTAGTGTCACGCTTCCTGTCACGTGGATCAAGGGATCTGTGGCTTTCCCTCGAGGCTGTCCCTCGAGGCTTTCCCACGAGGCTTTCCCACAGGGCTGTGCCACGTGCCACCTTGGTGTGAGTCGATCCTCGGCGTGAAAGACGAGCCGGTGAAGGGAAAAGAGGTTCCTCTGGAATGGACTGAGACATCTGGGGGACTCTTGGAATGGTGGCACGACCCTGGAGTTCCTCTCGCCGTTCCTGTAGAGAGGGCCTCCTCTTGAGATGAGACGGGAACGCCGGGAACTCTTTCCCGACGAAGCAGGGAAAGGATCCCTCATCTCGAGCTACGAGGCGGAAACGGGGCTCCTCTGGATGTGGCCGGGACCCTCGTGATTCCTCTCGAGTGGAGACGGGTATGTCGGGGAACTTCTTGATTTGCACCAAGGGTGTGAAGGAGCCTTTCGAAGTTCCAGAGGTGAGGTGTGATCATCCTCGAGACGCCTCAGCGGAAATGGGCCTCATCTCGCCTGGAGGGGAGAACCTCCTGGATTTTCTCGAGTTGCGGCAGGTCTTCTCGAGTTACGACGGGGACCTCAGGGACCCGCTCTCGTGGCCTCAGGAAAGGCCAGTCCCCATGCGAGTTGCTAGGGGACCTCTCGGGATTCCTCTCCCGTCCATGCCGGGGCCTCAGTCTTTGTGTGGAGTCGGGGCCGGAACCTGAGGATTCCTCTCCAGTGTTGCCATGGATCTTGGGGTGCTTCTGAGTCTCCCCAGGGAAGTCAGGCCTCGTCTCGAGTGGGGGCATGCACGTGCGCTTTCCTCCCGAGCTGCAGCAGTAGTGTCACGCATCCTGTCACGTGGATCAAGGGATCTGTGGCTTTCCCTCGAGGCTGTCCCTCGAGGCTTTCCCACGAGGCTTTCACACAGGGCTGTGCCACGTGCCACCTTGGTGTGAGTCGATCCTCGGCGTGAAAGACGAGCCGGTGAAGGGAAAAGAAGTTCCTCTGAAATGGACTGAGACACCTGGGGGACTCTTGGAATGGTGGCACGACCCTGGAGTTCCTCTCGCCGTTCCTGTTGAGAGGGCCTCCTCTTGAGATGCGACGGGAACGCTGGGAAGTCTTTCCCGACGAAGCAGGGAAAGGATCCCTCATGCTCGAGCTACGAGGCGGAAACGGGGCTCCGTTGGATGTGGGCGGGACCATCGTGATTCCTCTCGAGTGGAGACGGCTAGGTCGGGGAACTTCTTGATTTGCACCAAGGGTGTGAAGGAGCCTTTCGAAGTTCCAGAGGTGAGGTGTGATCAGCCTCGAGACGCCTCAGCGGAAATGGGCCTCATCTCGCCTGGAGGGGAGAACCTCCTGGATTTTCTCGAGTTGCGGCAGGTCTTCTCGAGTTACGACGGGGACCTCAGGGACCCGCTCTGGTGGCCTCAGGAAAGGCCAGTCCCCATGCGAGTTGCTAGGGGACCTCTCGGGATTCCTCTCCCGTCCATGCCGGGGCCTCAGTCCTTGTGTGGAGTCGGGGCCAGAACCTGAGGATTCCATTCCAGTGTTGCCATGGATCTTGGGGTGCTTCTGAGTCTCCCCAGGGGAGTCAGGCCTCGTCTCGAGTGGGGGCATACTCGTGCGCTTTCCTCCCGAGCTGCAGCAGTAGTGTCACGCTTCCTGTCAGGTGGATCAAGGGATCTGTGGCTTTCCCTCGAGGCTGTCCCTCGAGGCTGTCCCTCGAGGCTTTCCCACAGGGCTGTGCCACGTGCCACCTTGGTGTGAGTCGATCCTCGGCGTGAAAGACGAGCCGGTGAAGGGAAAAGAGGTTCCTCTGGAATGGACTGAGACACCTGGGGGACTCTTGGAATGGTGGCACGACCCTGGAGTTCCTCTCGCCGTTCCTGTTGAGAGGGCCTCCTCTTGAGATGCGACGGGAACGCCGGGAAGTCTTTCCCGACGAAGCAGGGAAAGGATCCCTCATCTCGAGCTACGAGGCGGAAACCGGGCTCCTCTGGATGTGGCGGGACCATCGTGATTCCTCTCGAGTGGAGACGGCTAGGTCGGGGAACTTCTTGATTTGCACCAAGGGTGTGAAGGACCCTTTCGAAGTTCCAGAGGTGAGGTGTGATCAGCCTCGAGACGCCTCAGCGGAAATGGGCCTCATCTCGCCTGGAGGGGAGAACCTCCTGGATTTTGTCGAGTTGCGGCAGGTCTTCTCGAGTTACGACGGGGACCTCAGGGACCCGCTCTGGTGGCCTCAGGAAAGGCCAGTCCCCATGCGAGTTGCTAGGGGACCTCTCGGGATTCCTCTCCCGTCCAGGCCGGGGCCTCAGTCCATGTGTGGAGTCGGGGACGGAACCTGAGGATTCCTCTCCAGTGTTGCCATGGATCTTGGGGTGCTTCTGAGTCTCCCCAGGGGAGTCAGGCCTCGTCTCGAGTGGGGGCATGCACGTGCGCTTTCCTCCCGAGCTGCAGCAGTAGTGTCACGCTTCCTCTCACGTGGATCAAGGGATCTGTGGCTTTCCCTCGAGGCTGTCCCTCGAGGCTTTCCCACGAGGCTTTCCCACAGGGCTGTGCCACGTGCCACCTTAGTGTGATTCGATCCTCGGCGTGAAAGACGAGCCGGTGAAGGGAAAAGAGGTTCCTCTGGAATGGACTGAGACATCTGGGGGACTCTTGGAATGCTGGCACGACCCTGGAGTTCCTCTCGCCGTTCCTGTAGAGAGGGCCTCCTCTTGAGATGCGACGGGAACGCCGGGAACTCTTTCCCGACGAAGCAGGGAAAGGATCCCTCATCTCGAGCTACGAGGCGGAAACGGGGCTCCTCTGGATGTGGGCGGGACCCTCGTGATTCCTCTCGAGTGGAGACGGCTATGTCGGGGAACTTCTTGATTTGCACCAAGGGTGTGAAGGACCCTTTCGAAGTTCCAGAGGGCAGGTGTGATCAGCCTCGAGACGCCTCAGCGGAAATGGGCCTCATCTCGCCTGGAGGGGAGAACCTCCTGGTTTTTCTTGAGTTGCGGCAGGTCTTCTCGAGTTACGACGGGGACCTCAGGGACCCGCTCTGGTGGCCTCAGGAAAGGCCAGTCCCCATGCGAGTTGCTAGGGGACCTCTCGGGATTCCTCTCCCGTCCATGCCGGGGCCTCAGTCCTTGTGTGGAGTCGGGGCCGGAACCTGAGGATTCCTCTCCAGTGTTGCCATGGATCTTGGGGTGCTTCTGAGTCTCCCCAGGGGAGTCAGGCCTCGTCTCGAGTGGGGGCATGCACGTGCGCTTTCCTCCCGAGCTGCAGCAGTAGTGTCACGCTTCCTGTCACGTGGATCAAGGGATCTGTGGCTTTCCCTCGAGGCTGTCCCTCGAGGCTTTCCCACGAGGCTTTCCCACAGGGCTGTGCCACGTGCCACCTTGGTGTGAGTGGATCCTCGGCGTGAAAGACGAGCCGGTGAAGGGAAAAGAGGTTCCTCTGGAATGGACTGAGACATCTGGGGGACTCTTGGAATGGTGGCACGACCCTGGAGTTCCTCTCGCCGTTCCTGTAGAGAGGGCCTCCTCTTGAGATGAGACGGGAACGCCGGGAACTCTTTCCCGACGAAGCAGGGAAAGGATCCCTCATCTCGAGCTACGAGGCGGAAACGGGGCTCCTCTGGATGTGGGCGGGACCATCGTGATTCCTCTCGAGTGGAGACGGCTAGGTCGGGGAACTTCTTGATTTGCACCAAGGGTGTGAAGGAGCCTTTCGAAGTTCCAGAGGTGAGGTGTGATCAGC
>NW_026292699.1:0-50677 GCF_023091745.1 Budorcas taxicolor | reverse complement strand
ATAGACTTTTTTTTTTTCACTTTTTGACTGTTACAGTGATATGCTCATATGTGGATTATATTTTCATTTCTTTTGTATAAAACCTGCCTAGATTTGAAATCAGTAAATTGTGTGAAAAATATATGTTTAACTTTATAAAAAAAAACTTGCCAAACTGTTAAGCAAAGTGGTTGTACCATTTTACTTTCCCACTAGCAATGTATGATAGTTATTATATTATAGCTGCATATCTTCACCAACACTTGGTATGGTCACTCTTTAATTTTAGTTAATTCTGCTGCTACTGCTAAGTCACTTCAGTCATGTTCGACTCTGTGCCACCCCATAGACGGCAGCCCACCAGGCTCCCCCATCCCTGGGATTCTCCAGGCAAGAACACTGGAGTGGGTTGCCATTCCTTCTCCAATGCATGAAAGTGAAAAGTGAAAGTGAAGTTGCTCAGTCGTGTCTGACACTTCGCGACCCCATAGACTACAGCCTACCAGGCTCCTCCGCCCATGGGATTTGCCAGGCAAGAGTACTGGAGTAGGGTGCCATTGCCTTCTCCATTAGTTAATTCTAGCAGGTGTGTATTGGCATTTCATTCTTTTGAAATTTTTTGTTTCCCTAACAATTAAAATTGGTGGGTATTTTTTATTTCACATATTTTTCATTGATATATAGCTACTGGATTTGTTTAGATCTTTTGCCAGTTGATTTGGTTGTCTTCTTATTCCTGTATTATGAGAGTTCTTTATACATTCTCAGTACAAGTCTTTTGTATGATAGAAATACTGGGAATATCTTTCCCAGTCTATGACTTGATTTTTAATTTTCTTAGTGGTATCTTTCAGAGCTGAAGTTTTAAATTTTGATAAAATCCAGTTTACCAGGTTTTAAATTTTTATGATGGTGCTTTTTGTGCACTACCTCAGAAGTCTTTGCATACTCCAGCACTATGCATATTTTATTCTTTAATATGTAAGTATTATGGTTTTAGATTTTCATTTTAAAGGAGTGATCCATGTCAGTTTCATTCTGTAAGGTAAGAGTTTAAGTTCCCTTTTTCTATTTTCAATGGATATCCAGTTTTTCCAGAGTCTTTTGTGAAAAGAGATCCTTTTTCTACTGAATTATATTGGATCCTTTGTTGACAATCAGTTGATCATGTGTGTAGGCGTTTTTTATAGTCTGCTTAATTGATTTGTGTATTTATACTTTCACCAAGATAACAGTTTTAGTTAGGGTATTAAGTCCTGGTATCAGGTAATGTGAACCTACCAAATTGTTTTAGGTATAATAGGTATTTTACATTTTCCTATAAATTTTCAAATCAACTCATCAGTCTCTATAAAACAGCCTAATGGATTGTGATTAAGTTTTCAAAGATTTATAAGTTGGTTGGAGATAATTGTTAGGTTAACAGTAGTAAGTCTTCTGAACCATGGACCTAGTGTATTTCCATGTTTGCTTAGGTCTTCTAAAATTTCTCTCAGTAGTGTTTTGTAGTTTCCAGTGCACAGGTCTTGCAAATATTTTCTTAATTTTATTTTTTAACTTCATTCTCAATTGTTTGTTGTTAGTATAAAATAGAATTGATTTTTTTTTTACTGTTTTGAGATAAATATGCTGTGACTGTGATAAATTCACTTATTATTTCCTGTACTTTCTACATATCTGGTTATGTCTGTGAATGCAGTTTGCCTTCGCCCTTTCCAGTGTGTTTGCCTTGTATTTTTCGTTCTTTATGCATTGTCTGCAGTGTTCAATAGAACTGGTGGGAGCAGCTATCCTTGTCTTGCTCCTGATCTTAGGGGAAAAACAACCTTTAACTAATAAGTATGATATTATGTATAAATCTTTTGTAGTTGCATTTCATTAAGTTGAGGAGTTCTATTTCTAATGTTGAGAGTTTTTAATACAAGTATAACAGATGTTAAATTTTGTCTAATGCTTTTTTTTTTCATTTGAAATGACCATACTGCTTTTCCTACTATATTCTAATATAATGAGGATTATATTATTGATTTGTCAGGTATTATACCAATCTTGCATTCCAGTGATAAGCACCACTTGTTCATGTGTTATGCTTTTTATATTACCCCTTAATACAATTCACTCTTATTTTTTGGTTTTTAATTGGTATTCATCAGGGCTATTGGTCTGTTCTGGTTTTGGTAACTGTATAAGATTCACCTCATAAAAGGAATAGGAAAATATTCCTCAGTCCTTTATTTTTAAGAAAAAGTTAGTGTAGTATTATCATTGACTCTTTTTTTTTTTAATAGTTTTTTATTTTTTTAATTTTAAAATCTTTAATTCTTACATGTGTTCCCAAACATGAACCCCCCTCCCACCTCCCTCCCCATAACATCTCTGTGGGTCATCCCCATGCACCAGCCCCAAGCATGCTCTATCCTGCGTCAGACATAGACTGGCGATTCAATTCTTACATGATAGTATACATATCATTGACTCTTAAATGTTTCACAGGACTTACCTTGAAGTCTTCTGGACCTGGAAAAATCTTTGTGGGAACTTCTTGAATTGCAAACTCAGTATCTTTAATAGTTGAGGGTTTTCAGATTTTTTTTTTCTTTGGTATCATGTTTTTAAGTGAAAATATTTGTCCATTTCATCTACACTGTCTAATTTATTGCCTTTAATTTGTTTATGCTGTAGTCTGTTTATTTAATATCTGCAGGATCTGATAGTGGCCATATGTGGCATCCCTCTTTACTTCTTAAATGTCTGACTAGTGTTTTACCTTTTTTTGTGAGGGGCGGGGGCCTGTGCTTGGTACTGTTGCAGGTCTTTATTGCTGCATGGGCTTCTCTATTAATAGTGTGACACACCAACTTAGTTGCCCCATGGCATGCAGGATCTTAGTTCCCTGACCAGGGATTGAACCCACATTCCCTGGATTGGAAGGCAGATTCTTAACCAGTGGACCACCAGGGAAGTCCCTAGAGGTTTTACATTTTAATGATACTTTAAAGTATCTGGCTTTCAGTTTCATTGATTTTTTTTCCCCCTGTTGCTTATTTATTTCCTATTTTACTGATTTTTCCTTTTTTCCAAACTATTTCCTTTACTTGCTTTGAGTTTAGCATACTCTTTTATAAAGCTACTTAAGATAAAAGTTTAAATTATTGATATTAAATCTTTCTTGTTTCCTAATATAAGCAAGCATTTAAACTTATGTTTTTCTCTTATCCTATTCTTCAAAATTGTATTTAGCCTAATATATTTTATGAAAGTTTTCTTTTTTATTTTTCTTTGACCCTAAATTGATTACTTGGAAGTATATCGTTTAATTTCCAAACATTTGGGGCTTGTCTAGATATGTTATCTTTATTGATATCTAATTTAGTTCATGTGTGGTCAGAAAACATACTTCATGTGATTTTTCTTTAATCTGTTGAGATTTACTTATGATCTATCTTGGTGCATAGTCCATTTACTCTTGAAAAAAATGTGTTGTGCAAAATATTGAAAGTGGTGGTTTATAAATATCAAATGAGTTGTTGTTGTTAAGTCACTAAGTCTGTCTGACTGTTTATGACCCCATGAACTGCAGCACCCCAGGCTTCCTGGTCCTTCACTGTCTCGGCAAGTTTGCTCAAACTCATGTCCATCGAGTCAGTGATGCCATCCAACCAGCTCATCCTCTGTCACCCCCTTCTCTGCTTGCCCTCAGTCTTTACCAGCATCAGGTGTCAGTATTCTTAGAGATTCTGAATGGCTACAGATTTTCCCCCCATTGGTCTAGTTCTCTCAGTTAGTGATCAACATTAACATCAATTTTGGACTTTTTTGAAATCTCACTTTTCTTTCATCAATTTTTGCCTCATGTGTTTTGAAATTGTTAAGTACATATACAGTTGTAATTGTTACATCTTCCTGATGTATTTACTGTTTTATCCTCAGGAAATGTTCTTTATCTGTTGTGGTAATACTCCTCACCTCAGCTTGAAATCCGTTCTGTCTGCTTTTACTATAGCCACATCAGCTTTCCCATGTTTAATGTTTTTATGTCCTTCTCCATCCTTTTATTTGAAACATATTTGTGTCTGTGGTATTTAAATATGTCTCTTGATGACAGAATATGTTTTGAAAATGAAGTGAAAGTGAAAACGCTCAGCCGTGTCTGACTCTTTGCGACCCTGTGGACTGTAGCCTACCAGGATTCTCCACCCATGGGATGGATTTTCCAGGCAAGATTACTGGAGTGGGCTGCCATTTCCTTTCCCAGGGGATCCTCCCGACTCAGAGATCAAAGCCAGGTCTCCCGCATTGTAGGCAGATGCTTTACCGTCTGAGCCACCAGGGAATATATTTTGAGTCCTGCTTTTTTATACATTTTTTTATAATCTCAGTCTTGGGACTTCCGTGGCAGTCCAGTGGTTAAGATTCCATGTTTCCAATGCAGGGGACAGGCATTCAATCCCTGGTTAGGGAACTAAGATCCCACAAGCCACATGGGAGTGTTTAGTTCTAAAGTTGGAGTCAGGGCTGCTATTTTGCTCTTTGTTTTCTGATTACCTGACCTGTTTTATTTTAAATCTTTTAAATATACTTTAAATTTTACATTCAGAGAAAAATTAAGTAGAAAGCACAGTGAGTTTCCATTTATTCCCTACCCTGACAAATGCAAAAGCTTCCCTAATATTAGTATCTTGTACCAGAGTGGTATGTTGTTAAAATCAGCGAGCCTACACTGATACATCATTGTCATCCAAAGTTCATAGTTTATATTAAGGTTCATTTTTGGTGCTGTTTATTCTATAGATTTTGACAAATATATAGTGTTATGTATCTGCCATTATAATATACAGACTAATTTCACTGCTCTAAAAATCCTCTGTCCTCTGCCTACTCATCCCTCCCTCTCCTCTATAATCTGTAACAGTGGCAACCACTGATCTTTTTATCTTTTCTGTAGTTTTGACTTTTCCAGAATGTCACATAGTCAAAATCTTACATTCTGTAGCCTTTTCAGATTAGGCTTCTTAACACATTTAAGATTCCTCCTAACCTGTTTTTATGCATCTGTTCCTACATTCTGGTTTACTTTGTGTCAGTCAATACTGACACAATAATGAATTTTTATTACTCATTTTCATTTCTCTGTTGTATCTGTAGTTATATCATCTTGCATTATTTTTTGTGGTTTCTTTAGGGATTATAGTATGCAGCTTCTATAGTATAGTATCTTTAACTTATCATGATTTATTAGAGATAATGCTGAATTAATTAAGGTAAAATATATCAGCTTGCAACATTGTATTTTCATTTACTGACTTCCATGGTTTGCTTTTTGGTTCTCCATGTATGTGATATTTCTGTTTGTAATTAATGGTGTTAAAATGCTTGCTTTAAACCAAGGATCTACAGCCATTAGGTTAAATCCAGTCTGCTACCTATTTTTGTACAGATTGTGAGTTAAGAATAGTTCTTCTAGTTTAAATGTTGGAAAAAATACAAAATCAAAATATTTCTGACCTATTTAAGTTTTTGAAATTTAAATCTCAGTGTCCAAACATGAAGTTTTATTCAAACACAACATTGCTCATTTATTTCATAAATTCTCCATGGTTGTTTTCATGCTAAAACAGCAGAAAAATGTTCACCAATTGCTGCTAAAAACTTAAAAAAAAAAAAAAAAGGAAATGAATATTTATGGTCTTTTATATAAAACTTTTCTCTAACTCTTCATTCTTTCCTAAAGACCTTGGTTATCATCTGGTGTCATTTTTACCTTCAGCCTGAAGACCTTTTTAACCATTTTTGGTTGTACAGTTTTGCTAGTGATAAATTCTTTCAAACTTAATCTGCTCATATAGCTTTATGTAGCCTTTGTTTTTAATAGGTAATATTGCTGAACTGAACTGAATGTTGCTGAGTACAGAATTCTTGGTTGATGTTCTCTTAGGCTTTTAGCAGTTTGATTAGGATTTTCTGAGTGTAGTGTTCTTTTGTTTTTATTCTTTTGGGGTTCATTAAGCTTGTTTAATGTGTAAGTCAAGTTTTTGCTTATTTTGAATATGTTATGCCATTATTTCCTTAAAATTTTTTCAGACCTTTTTTTTCTCTTTCTCTGGGACTCCAATTATATCTGTCTTGCATTACTTTGAAATTGACCCAAAAATCTGTGAATTTGTTATTCATTTTTTTCTTTTGCATTTCCTTTCTATTCAGATGGCTTAATTTCTGTTGATCAATGTAGTCATACTTTATTATGCTTTTTTAAATTTCACTTTGCAGATATTTCATTTTTACAAATTGAAGGTTTTTAGCAATCCTGAGTTGAGCAAGTTTGTAGGTGCCATTTTTCCAACAGTATTTAGTATTTGCTCATGTCGCTGTCAAGATGGCTATTCCTGAAATATTTCACTTTATCATTATTATTGTATTTGTTATCATCTGTAGTCAGTGATCTTTGATGTTACTATTACAAAAAGATTACAACTCACAGAAAGCTCTAGTGATGATCAACACATTTTATCTTAAGTATCTTTTAATTCAAACAGGCATATACATTGTTTTTTAGACATAATGCCATTGCACACTTAATAGACTACAATATAATGTACATGTAACTTTTATATGCCGTGCATAATCAAAGAATTTTTGTGACTGGCTTTATTGCAATAATTATTGCAGTGGTCTAGAACTGAAACTGTGATGTCTGCAAGGTATGTCTGCATTTACAAGGTTAATATTTGTTCCTTTTCCTATGCTATTGAGCCTATATGGTGAAATTTTCATTTCATTTATTATACTTGGTAGGTCTAGAATTTTCAGTTCATGTTTTTTTATCAGTTTATGTTTCGAGATTCCCTGCCAGATTTTTCATTACTTCTTTGGACGCCTTTAGAACAGCTACTTTGAAGCCTTTTTTTTTTTTTTTTTTTCAAAATCCAACATCTAGGCTCACTAGGAATTAGTTTCCATGAACTATCTTTTTCTGAATATGGGTTATATTCCCCCTCTTATTTTTCTGTTTACATATCTGGTAATTTTTGCTAGAAACCAGGATCTCTTGAATAATGTGTTATAGTAATCTAAATTCTGTGTGTCTCGTTTTTTGAGGATTTTTGTTTGTTTTTCTTCTAGTAGACAATTAACTTGCTTGGAATCAAGCTTCAAACCCTGCCCTCCCTGTCCTCTTACTTCCACCCCAAGTGTGAAGCAGCTGATAGTTAGATCTCTGCAGCTTCCTCCTGCTGTTTTTTTCACTCTGATCCTGTGATGGGTGATGTTCATGTACTTTTAGCTCTCAAAGAATTGGTATATATTAATGTTTAGATTTGAGGGCTTACTTTCTGCGGTACTCTTTCTTCTAGTGTTTCACCGTTTTATGCTTCCTGCTGCTTTGTTAGCCCCAACTTTCTGACACCTCAGTCCAGTAAGGCTCTAGGTTCTGCTTAACTTATAAGCAGGTTGTGTAATGCTGTTAATCAAAAATGCAGAAATCTCGGAATCTCACTTGGTACACTTCTCATTTTCAAAACTCTTTTCTCGTGTCTTGTTTGCTTTTTCCTAAGTCTGCTTTGATCTCTCTTAACAGTTGCTTAGTTTAACTATCAAACTAGAGTTCTGGCAAAGTTTATACTCAGATTTGGAGTCTCATTCTTCCAATAGTTTTCTCACTTCTAGATAAATGTCACTAAATCTTCAGCTCATCTACCAGTCCTCAATTCTGTCCTTTGTCACCTTTGAGGAGGTAAACTGGTTTTCTGCCTGCGGAGCTGTGGACTTTGGGGTGGGTACCTTCATGCAAAATAGCCACAAACTTAAGAATTCTTACTCACTGTTATCATTTAAGAATAAACTCTCCTCCAATTTTTGCCTACTTTGGTGTCCTTCCAGTGCCTTCTATTACTTTTATTATGTATTGTGTACATATTTTAAAATTATCATCTGAGGAATTGTTTTCTTGACCAGTTCACTCTATTATTGCTAGATATGTCACATCATGCATTTTTTAGAATTTATTTTTAATTGAAGGATAATTGCTTTACAATAATGTGTTGGTTTATACTATACATCAACATGAATCAGCCATAGGTATACATATGTCCTCTCTCTCTTGAACCTCCCTCCCACCTCTCACCCATTCCACCCCTCTAGGTTGTCACAGAGCCCCGGTTGGAGTTCCCTGAGTCATACAACAAATTCTCATTGGCTATGTATTTTACATATGGTAGTATATGTGTTATCATGCTATTCTCTCCATTCACACCAATGCATTTTAAAACCATATTCTTCCTGCATAACACATTAATCTTAAAGGAGAAAAAAAATTACCTCATTGGCGAAGCCTGAAAAATTGTTCTGCCCTTGTAATTCACTGTAACATACTTCTGTTGTAGTACCCTTACCACCAGTCTTGTAGATTTGGGTTGACACATACTTTCTTAAAAGTATGTGTTGCATGCTTTGCAGCTGTAACTTCTTGTGAGCAGAGACTGTGTGTTGTATATCTTGGCACCCAAGTAAACTAATGCAATTTGGGATTGCAAAGTGACTTCACAATACATTTTTAGAATGAGTTATTAAGTAAATATGGTGGCAAGTACTTATACTTTGATTTTTAGTTGTTGTTGCTTCCCTTATAATCTAAATCACAAAACAAGAAAAATGGTAGGCTTTATTTACAAGTTTCATATGAATGCCAGAAAGGAGCAGGATCAAAACTAGTCCCCAAGGATTTACCTGGCAGTCCAGTGGTTAAGACTGTGCTTCCACTGCAAGGAGCACCGGTTCAATCCCTGGGTGGGGAGCTGAGATCCCACATGCTGTATAGGACAGCCAAAAGATAAAGTAAGTTATAAAATAAAAAACTAGTCCCCAATTTCTGGTCAATTTTCTGATCACAGTTCCAAACCATTACAGGGATCAGTGTCATTCAAAGATGTGACTGTGGACTTCAGTCAGGAGGAGTGGCAGCACCTGGATCCTGCTCAGAAGACACTCTACATGGATGTAATGTTGGAAAACTATTGCCATCTCATTTCTATAGGTAAGAAAAATTCTTTGAAACTTTCAGTAGCATGCATTTCCTTTCAGAGTGCCTAAAATACATGTGATCTTGGTCTTCAGGGATGAATTCTTTTTGGTTGACAAAAAGGATAATTGTGTCTTCACTTGCCTAGTACAAGGTGTTAAGTTTACTCTTACACAAAGGAGTATCTTACTTTGCAGAATGGAAATTCAGCTTACTGATTTTTCAAATGTATTAACATCTAAGCAACTTAATCCAAATCTTCCCTTAATCAGGGTGTCACATGACCAAGCCTGATGTGATCCTCAAATTGGAACGAGGAGAAGAACCGTGGACATCATTTAAAGGTCATACCCGCTTAGGTGAGTTTCTGACTCTCAGGCAGGTGAAATCTAGTGAAAAATAAATTTAAAGTGATTGTGTGGTGGTGACACCTTTGAAATGTTTTGGTAGTATACTTTTAAAGGATCCTAACCTTTGAAATGACCACTGTGCCTGCAAAAATCTTAAATCACACTTTCAAATATCACTCACCCTATAAAATAGACTTTCCTAATTTGCTTGCCACTCTTAATTGCCTAATTAATTGCCTAATTGCCACTGTTAATCAAAATGTACTGTAAGCCTTCCTTCTTTTAGATCTTTTCATCCATTTCTGTCCTTTTCTAGCTTTCTCAGTCCCTTATTGTCTAGCCATTGTATAGGTTTCTTTTAGGCATTCTTATCTATCTTTAAGAAAGAAAAAATTCTTGGTTAATATTTCTCAGGTGCTTTCTATTTTATCTCTGTATCTTTAGTATCATTCCAGATTTGTTTGCTGTGCTAACTCTGAGTTCCCATTCTCACCACAAGTCTAGCTATTAATTCCCTTGCCTTGGCCAAGACAGATAATTCCATAGTTACTATTTTCTTCCAGTAAGTTTTCATGGTTCATTGTATATGGATGATCATCTTACCTGAAACCATCCCTTGCTTTGGGTAAAACATTGACTTGTTCTTACCCTGATTCTCTAAGTGATTATTTCCAGCTTAGTCTGTTCTCTTTATACTCTGGCCACATTGCCTGGAACAGTGCCTTATACATAATAGTCACATAAATCTTATTTTTTTTAATGTATATTATTTCTCTAGACTCTCAGTCTTTTTTCTCTAATTTGTCATCAAGAGATCTACCTTTTAATTACTAGTAGTATCATCCATTCTGAGAATTTAAACTCTTTGTTTTATATAGATACCTCTAGCACTGACATACTTGGCACATTTCTCCCACCTTCACTCTAGTGCTTCATAAGTTCTGCACTCTGATGTCTTACCTATCCCAACTTTCCTAGCTCTTAAATTCTTTCCCACTAACTATTTCCAGATTATTTTGTTCCTGCTGTGATACCAGCTTGATTGTCTCTGTCATAATCTTTGGGGAACCTCTTCACAGTTTGTGTTTATAAGCCTGTGAAATATATTTACATCCTCCTATATTTTCATTTTTCACTGTAGTTTTCTCACTTCTACATAAATATCATACAGATTGACAGCTACTATATTTCATGTCTTGAAACTGTAATTACAATTTGGCTTTGCTATAATTTTTGTGCTAATTTTTTCAACTTATATTGTTACTTTCCTGACAAGATACTTATTCCCTACTTCTTTTTGTTAATTATATGACATTGAAAGTCTCCTTTATACAAGGATTACCATAGTAAGCCATCATGTGGTCTTTTCAAGTTTTTCTCTTTTGTGGAAACTTGCTAATTTCTATTTGATCTAGTCTCCTAAATGTTCTCTATACATGTAAGGTTTATCATGTCTGTACTTTTCACTGTGTTCACCCTTCTATATAATGTGTATCTTTGAAGTCATGATTTCTTATCCTTGCTCTTCCTTGACTACTCCCCAGCATATCCACCTTTCCTTTTTCTTCATTCCCATGTTGCTTATAACTGTAACACATACAACTCTTAAAGATTATATAATTTGATACTTGACTGTACATGGTTTATGTTTAAGGATTCATTCTTTCAAAGATAATATCCTTTGTACTTTCTTTGCTGTAGTATACATGTTAAGTAGTCAGTTGCCTTTTTTCTGTTTGTGGAACTGTATAGGGGAGATCTCTTTGTCCTCCATTCACAAAGCATGTACTGATAAGTCCTTTCAGAAGTATTTGCTGAGGTCATGGCTCTGTACATCTGATTGAAGTGGTGGATTCTAACAGACACTACCTATCTATGATCTGCAGTATTAATGTAAACTCAGAAGAATACAAAGAACATAACCAATAAAGAATTATGAGAAAGGATTATTGTCAAAGTTTGCATTTTTAATGAAATATTTATGATACAGTATAAGCTTATAAAAAGATTTGTTAGAATTATTTTTATAAACTATAATTGTTTTCAAGTTATGAAGAAACAAATCTTAAAAAAAAAGAAACAAATCTTAAATTGATGGTGGGGCATATGTGAAGGGTTTTGATATCATGGAATGGTAGCATTTTCTTGAAGATTCTCTAAATATGATTAGAAATAAGACTAGGAAAAAAGTCAGCTGATTAAAAGAATGTAAGTAAATCATGTGATTAGGAATAAGTGAGGTATATATACAGCAATAAATATGAGGCTTTACTTATTATGGGTGAGGTTTTTCAGATATGTGGACAACGCTGAAAACTTGTTCGAATATAAAAAGTGAGTTTAGGTGCTGTAAAGTTTTGTTTACAGGAGAAATTCCTTGTATGTTAGTACTGGAGGCAGTGGACTCAGGAAGAAACAGACTTTTGAGCCTAGATTTAACATTGTTTCACTAGATATGGATGATCTCAAATATAATTATAAATTTATAAGAGAAATAAAGGCTAAGGTTAATGAGTGATCTAGAACCACAGGGAGCAATCTTTCTGGTCCACATATGGAAAACTGGAGTTAAGAATGTTACTGTATCGGAGAAAGACTTGATTCTTTCTTTAAACCTCAAAAATTAAGTTAGCAGTTGAAAAGAATAGTTATAATTAATTGTCATGAAAGTTCCTGTTGGGGGACTTCCCTGGTGATTCAGTGGTTAAGAGTCTGGGCTTCCACTGTAGAGGGTATGAGTTCAGTCTCTGGTCAGGGAACTAAGATCCTGCATGCTGCACAATTTGGTGGAAAAAAAGCCATTTGTTTTTAATAAAAATAAAGTTCCTGTTGGGAGTGTTTTCTTTGTACTTCCCTCACAAGAAAAAATGATTCCCAGTTATATGGAGGATTAGAGTGTAGACTATAGGATTTTTTTTCCTAAATGCTAAGAAAATAATTAATGCTTGGAAAGATTTATCGATGGCTGTGTGGAAGGGGGTTGGTGGAACAACTGAAAGTATTTTACCTCACAATCTAGGGATGAACATGTAAAAGCTCTAATCTGTGTCTTCCAAACACTTACCTCTAAAATTTTCCCTGAACTAGCTTTTCCACTAATTTGTCTTGTTCATCCTACTTAAATCTTAATGCCATAGGTTCAGTTTATTGCCTCTAAATCCACCTATCCAAGCATGAATTCCTCTTCCACTATTCTTCTGTCTCTTTCCTTTACTGTTTCTTGTCTTTGTTTCACTTTCTGTATGAAGTTCTGGTACATAGTGCAAATGTTACTAGCATTCATTACTTATTTTTCACCTTTTTCCACACTGAGGCAGAGTGTTTAATTTAGGTTCCATGTCTTTTCCCAGGCAAGGAATAGTTTGTCCTTGATCTTTTTTGGCCTCATACACATATACAATTCCTTTTCATAGAAAATATGTAAGATTCACAAGTTGTTATTAATTATATTCTTTTCTAGAAGAAAACTGGAAAGCTGAAGACTTTTTATTGAAATTCAAGGAACAGCAAGATAAGTATTCTAGATCAGTTATATTAATCAACCACAAAAAGCTGGTTAATGAGAACGGTAGTACATGTGAAAAGACATTTACTTTAAGTAAAAACTCTATTAATTCAAAAAAGCTACCTCCTGAATATGACACTCATGAAAAGATTTTAAAAAATGTTTCAGAATTAATCATCAGTAATCTAAGTCCTACAAGAAGGAGACTTAGTGAGTGTAATGGGTATGGGAAATCACTCCTCAATACTAAACCAGAGACAGCTCACCCTGGAGTCAAATCTCATAATCAACGTGGGAGGACCATCAGTCGTAATGAAACGATCACGCAATATCATAAGATGGAAACACCAGCACAGTCATTTGAATATAATGACTGTGAGAAAGCCTTTTTTAAAAGAGGAGGCCCAATTACACATAGTAGAACTTATAGAAGGGGAAACACATCTGATTATAATAAAAGAAGAACAACTAATATTGAAAAAAAGCATACATGCACTGAATGTGGGAAGTCCTTTTGCAGGAAATCAGTATTGATTCTGCATCAGGGAATTCACACAGAAGAAAAACCCTATCAATGTCATCAGTGTGGAAATTCATTTAGGAGGAAATCCTATCTCATTGATCATCAGAGAACTCACACAGGAGAGAAACCCTTTGTTTGTAATGAATGTGGTAAGTCTTTCCGCCTAAAGACAGCCCTCACTGATCATCAGCGAACACATACAGGGGAGAAATCATATGAATGTCCACAATGTAGGAATGCCTTTAGATTGAAATCACACCTCATTCGTCATCAGAGAACTCACACAGGAGAGAAACCATATGAGTGTAGCGACTGTGGGAAGTCTTTCCGCCAGAAGACAACGCTCTCCCTACATCAGAGAATTCATACAGGAGAAAAACCCTATATTTGTAAAGAATGTGGAAAGTCCTTTCATCAGAAGGCAAACCTTACTGTACATCAAAGAACTCATACAGGGGAAAAACCCTATATTTGTAATGAATGTGGGAAATCCTTCTCCCAGAAAACAACCCTTGCTCTTCATGAGAAGACTCATAATGAAGAGAAACCTTATATTTGTAATGAATGTGGAAAATCCTTCCGCCAGAAGACAACCCTTGTGGCACATCAGAGAACACATACAGGGGAAAAATCCTATGAATGTCCTCACTGTGGGAAGGCTTTTAGAATGAAGTCATACCTCATTGATCATCACAGAACTCACACAGGAGAGAAACCATATGAATGTAATGAATGTGGAAAGTCCTTCAGTCAGAAGACAAATCTCAATTTACATCAGAGAATCCACACAGGAGAGAAACCTTATATTTGTAATGAATGTGGGAAGTCTTTTCGCCAGAAAGCAACCCTCACTGTACATCAGAAAATACATACAGGGCAGAAATCCTATGAATGCCCTCAGTGCGGGAAAGCCTTTAGCAGGAAATCGTATCTCATTCATCATCAAAGAACTCATACAGGAGAGAAACCATACAAGTGTAGTGAATGTGGGAAGTGCTTCCGCCAGAAGACAAATCTCATTGTACATCAGAGAACTCACACAGGGGAGAAACCATATATTTGTAATGAATGTGGTAAGTCCTTCAGTTATAAGAGAAATCTTATTGTCCATCAGAGAACTCACAAGGGAGAAAACATGGAAATGCAGTAATAAATGATGTGATCTCTTTGTGAAGCCTTTCTAAGTTATTGTAAAACTTTGTTTTTTTTAAAGCATGCTTAAACATATATATGAGGTAATTTTAATCACAAATGTAATAATAATAACTTAATGTACTGTACCACATAAATATTTATCTATGTTTACTAGCATATGAAATGGATGTGATCATTGATATTGAACTTTTTATCAGCAGTGAAGCTAATTTTCTAAGTTTTTGAGTTCTCCTGACTCAGTTTATTTTTTTAAGTGCTTATATAGTACATGCAGAGGCAAGATACAGAATGCTTATAAGCATCAGCCTCCATAAGAGGAGGAAAATATGAAATAAACTTCTTGCACTCTTCAGAACAAAATGTAGTTGTTACTACCCCCAAAGTTGACCACTTCCCGGTTTTTAACATGAAATAGTTTTCTTCTTCAAACTATATATGTATTTTGTTATTCATTATAAATTCTTTTGTGTTGTTTCACTCAACATTTTAAAGATTCATACATTATTGCATTTGGCAGTAGTGTATTCATTTACATTCTGTGTACTATTCCATTTTAAGAATATACTGCTATTTATCAATCCTCTTGATGGGTATTTGTATTTTTTTACAATTTTGTGTTGTAATAAAAATGTGGCTGTAAATATTCTTGTATATGTCTGTCTGTGGGGGTGTGTGTGTGTATGCTTGTATTTCTGTTGATTTTATACAAAGACTGAAATTACTCAATCCCAGGGTGTGTATAAAAGGTTTTCAGTTATGGTTGATACTGCCAGAGATCTCTCAAACTTTTCTCAACATGGGATGATTCACTTTGGAGAGTATTATGATATACACGGTATATGTAATTCACAGTGTACTTTGAGTTACATTTTAGTGCTGCATGTTATATTTAGAAATCTTACCACCATATATGTCTTTTTAGCCTCCCCTCTTTATATTATGATTATTACATTTATTATATCTATATACATTGCAAGCCTCATGAGACAGTGTTATACTCCTTGCTTTTTAGCACAGTAAATATTTATAAAAAGAAAAAAACAATTTTATTTTTTACTCAGCAATTTGCCATTTCTATAGCTCTTATTTTTGAAGTTTCAAGTTTTCCTTTGGTATCATTTTCCTTTCATCTAAAGAGTTTTGTTTAGCGCTTCTTTTAGAGCAAACCTGCTGGTAGCAAATCCTCATTGTCTTTCTTTATCTAATATCTTTTATTCTTCATTCTTGATCATTTTCACTGGATAAAGAATGGGGTTGACATTTCTTTCCTTAAAGCATTTTAAAAATGTTCCACTACCCTTGGGCCTTCGTACTTTCAGGGAGAGTTCTGTTATTCAAGGCATTGTTCTCCTATATGTAAAATGCATCTGTATTCTCTGGAAGCTTTTGGTTTTTTTTTTTCTTTGATTTTCAGCAGTTTGGTTATGAGGTGTCTCAGTAATGGTTTCTTATAGTTTATCTTTTTTGTGATACGCTACATTTCTTGAATCTGTCAGTTTAAGGTCTTTTGCTAAACTTGGTAGGTTTTCAACCATTAATTCCTTATAAATATTTTTTTCTTCCTGGTACTTTCTTTTTTCCTTTCACAATCTTAGGGACACAAATGACAAACCCTTTGGTACTGTCCCTCAGATCCTAGAGGCTTTAATAAATTTTGTTTTATTGTAAATCTTTCTCTATTAGATAATTTTTTATTGATCCAAGTTCAGGTTCACTAAATCTTTTCTCTGTTTTCTCCATTTTGTTGCTGAACCCATCAAATAGGTTTTAATTTTCATCATATTTTTTTAGTTCTAAAATTTCCTTTTATACATCTGAAAATTATATAATAAAAAATTTTAATTAAAGTTCCTTAAAACAATTCTTTTTGGTTCTTTTTTTACAGCTTCTGTGTCTCTGCTTAGATTCCCCTTGTTGAAACATGCTTCTAATAGCTGTTTAAAAGTCTGGAATTCTAATGTGGATCATCTCAGTGTTGATGTCTTTCCTTTTTTTCTTTTCCATTGTGAGTTGTTAAAATTGTCCTATTCCATTGTATGCAGAATACATTTTTATTGTTTGCTAGACATTTTGAATAATTTGATTCTTTGAATCTATTTTAAATCCTGTGGGGGGCATAATTTTGGTTTGCTTATCTTAGTAGGTTGAATTCAGAATCAGTGTGTAAGTTCTAAAGTACTTTCTGTGCCCTGGGCTTCCAATGTCAGTTCAGTTTTCAAAGCATTTGCAGTGCCAGTGTGCTTTATCTTTCAAGTGCTTCACCCAGGACCCACTCTGAGGCCTGGTTTATGGTCTACCTTCTAGTTTAATTCTCAAGGCCTTTGGTGTGCTGCCTAGTGTCAGATCTACATGTGTGCACCCTCGACTTATATACTTTAAGGGATCTCTAACTTGAGTTGCCTCCTCTCCCCTATCTTCCTAGAACTTTTTAGTTCCCAGAGGACCCCTTCCTGGCTCTAGTTACAGCAACAGGGCTTTATTTAGTCTTCTCATTCTGCTGTGTCCTTGCCACAACTCAGTCTTCCTCCAGGGCCAACCAGTGAGAGAATAAAAGAAGAAAAACGCAATGGGATTTTCTCCATCTTCTTCGCAACAGACTTCCACTAGTAAGATAGGATTGCCTTTCCTTGGGATTTAAGTACTTGCTGGAAGCTACTGGTATCATGGATTTCTTCCACTTCTCTGCCCCACAAAAATCCCTTCTGTCACTCTTCCAACTAGACATACCTTCTTATGGAGCTCTCTAAGTTTGGCTCGGAATCTTGGGATTCAGGTTGTTTCAGTCCAAAGTTCTGCCTCTCAAGTCATGCTTTCCTCCATGTTTGGTTTTGTTTTGCTAACATTTTCCTTAGAATATTTTCATTCATATTCACAGATTAAGCTCATTTAGGTTTTTTGGAAGCTGTCTTCATCTAGTGTTTAGACTTCTAGGATGAGCTTGTAAAATTCTTCTAGAGATTATCCTTAGAGTTTCTAAGTGATGATTTAAGTATTGTTTTTAGAGAGAACTGGGACCAAATTTTTATTTTTCTGCTATGTATATTGGACTATGCAGATTTCTACCTTATCTTGAATGAATTTGAATTCATTTAATTCATGTACACCTGTGGCTGATTAATGTCGATGTATGGCAGAAACCATGGAGGTAAAGTAATTAGCCTCCAATTAAAATAAATTAATAAAAAGGAGCAAAAAAAAAAAAAAGAAAATACTTTCTTTAGTATTATTATTTTTAAATTTTCCATAAATATATATATTACCTTATTAATGCTGTCATATTTCTTTTCATAGATCAAATTTATAAGTCTAATTTAGATGGGTGTTTTTTTCCATACAAATTTAATAGGTTCTATTTCTTCTTTCACTGATTTCTAATTTTAACCATATAAATGATTTCATTCTGCAGTAGTTAGGTTAATTTGTTCTTTTTCTAGTTTCTTGGGTTTTGATTACATCATCAGTTTTATCAAGTGTCCGCTATGTGACAGACACTGTTTCAGAACAATATCTTGATTTCCCAAATTTTGTTAAAGAGTGTTAGTGTTCTTGTAAGATGGCTTTCCTAGGACAGGTCAAGTGTGGAAAAAGAAACCAGATAATTGACCAGAATTAAGATCTGAGGCTTCCCTGGTCCCTCAGCAGTAAAGAATCCACCTGCCAATGCAGGAGATGTGGGTTCGATCCCTGGGTCAGAGAGATCCCCTGGAGAAGGAAATGGCAACCTACAACCTACTCCAGTATTCTTGTCTAAGAAATCCCACGGACAGAGGAGCCTGGTGGGCTATAGTCCATGAGGTCACAAAGAGTCAGACATGACAGCAACTAAACATCAACAGCAAGATGACTTTGGTCACCTCTTAAAGGTTTTGATATGTAGTAATGCATTATCACTCATCTGAGTGGTATCCTATTTTCATTCTGATTTTCTCTGTGAATCAAACAAATAAAATATAAATTTCCAAGAGGAGGTTAGAATCACTTCATAAGTTACTTTCTAATTGTAAGAATAAAAGGCCCTCTAAAATGGAGAGAGTTGACAGTCATCACCTTAACCATATGTTCAAATTTAGCCTCATGATTTCAATCTGTACCTTGATATATGACAATACTAAATACATCATTTCGGAAATATTCTGCAAAATTGTTTGATTCAAACTTAATCTTTTCTCTACCCTTAACAAATTGCTGACCAGGAAGTTTTGCAGAAACCAATGCCTGTGGCCAGTTATTTGTCATGTAAAGAATATTGAAACACTCTGGTCCACAATGTTTGGGTAACAAAAGATGTATTAATATGTCTCTGGTCAATAATGTGTTAATTTCCAATATAGATGGCAGAATAAATTAAATGACAACATTAGGAGACAAGCACAACAATCCAAAATATGGACCATCCTGCAAGGTGACATGGACTCTAAGAAGAAAACTCATGAAGAAAAATAAAAGTGAAGAACTAAACTAGACTAAAAGAGATAGATCACTAAATGCAATTTCTGAGCCTAGAGTTTACTTTAGATTTTTTTAAAAAAAGTAGGGACTTCCCTAGTAGTCCAGTGGTTATGACTGTGCTTCCAATGCAGGGAGCGTGGGTTTGATCCACTTATATTCCATATGACACACAGTATGACCAAAAATAAAATAACAATAATAAAATAATTTTTTAGAAAACAAAAGTAACTATTAAAGTCAATCTTGGGACAACTGGGAAGATCTGAACATGTGTCACATGATATATTTTAGAAGATGTGGTTATAGTAGGGTTATGTTGAAAATTACTTACAGGAAGATAACCCAGATATGATAAACTGTTAGCTTTTAAACTAGGTGGAGGGTAGGATGGTAAATACATGTCCATTGTACTTTTTAAACTTTCCTGTATGTTTGAAAATTTTCATAATGGCAACTTGGAAGGTTTACTAATGGACAGTTTTCTCTTAGTTATCCTTTTGATCATTTCTAATAAATTCTGGTTTGTGAGCAGAGAGTGTAGATTATAGGGTATCTCTTATTAGCAGTTTATTAATAGCAAACTGCTTCATATCCTTTTCTACTTCAGCAATTAGCTATATTCTCAGTATATATTTACAGCCACTAATTCCAGAGTGTTTATTCCAGCATTAGTTTCCTGATGCAGCTCATCAAGAATGAAGTTGTCTCACATGTTCTCTGTATTACAGGACTTTATTCAAAGTCAGTCATCTAAAGTTGAATAGGAGGATGGAGGTAATAGGAGGCTTTTCTGAGATCATTACCAACATACTGTCTTTCTCTAAGAATTCACTAATGGTAATGCTCTTGCTTATCTGATCAACAGTAGCTAATATTTGTTAAATAATCTTAACAAAGATTTACAGGTCCTCATAAAAACTCAATTAGATCAGTATTATCACTGTTTTACAACTGAGGCACAGAGCTAATAAGTATATTGCTGCATATCTTTGATGATGTGAAAGACTAGGTATGGGCTGTGACTAAAGGCTTTCTTTCAGTTCCACAACTGGTAGATTAAGAGATTATACAAATTTACAGACATCCAACAGGAGTTGAGTGGTTTTGATCTCAGGTGGCCTTGGCCTGCAGCAACTTGAAGCAGATCTCACTTTCCTAGCCAGAGGTTGAAGTCAGGAAGAGGCAGTGAGAGTCCTGCGTCCTAGCCACTAGACCATGAGGGCCAGTGAAAAGGCCCTGGCTTGTCCGGTTTGTGGAAATGAATGTCAACAAAGAGATGGAAAGTAGTGAATTACTAGGAGGAAAGAAAAGTACATGTGAATAAATGCACATAGGTGGGCCCAGAGAGAGTGTCATGCTTTCATGGTAGCTTAAATTCCTTATATGGAGCATTTCTTCTGGGTTTCCTCTGGTCAGTCATCTTGCTGGCTCCGAGTCTATATTTAATATAACTGGGGGTCCTCTCCTGTGTGCATGCACATCCCTTAGCTCAGATGGATTCCAGTGCAGAGGCCTCTGGGATGACTGACATCACCTACTACTGGTGGCACCTCCTGCCTTTTTGGACTCTGAGGAGCCTTTCTGCATATGTGTAGTTGGGAAGGTCTCCTTGACCTCAAGAATGAGAAATAATATGTTCTCTTTATCTTTTATATGGGCGGGCCTCACCTCCTCTTCACTTCTGCCATTATTTCTATTTTGGAATATCTGTCCACAGGGGACAGACTCCAGCTACTCAGCCTGGGGCCTATCTACTGTCTCAGTTTTGGAAGTATTTTATATGTTCATTAGATTAAGATACCTGGCAAGAAATATTTTACATTGTAAGAATGGCAAAAAAAATTCCCAAACATTCCCCCTAATATTAATATTCCGTTAAGAGCTGAGTGAAAGAAAAAGCACTTTTTTATCAACACTACAAGGTTATGAATTCTCAGATGTTCATAGAGACATGAATATTGGGCCTTCCTGCATGTCTCACATTTTTAGAGTTTTAACATTATTAAGTCTCTGATGTTCAATAAAGTGTGAAAAGCATACCCAAATTCCTTAAATTCACAGGGTTTCTACTAATGTACATTCACTAATGTTCATTCTATCGAAAGCCATCCCATATCACCCCATACATTCATATTTTTGGTTTCTCACCAGAATGAATTATCTAATGATCTGTAAGAATTGAATGAACTTCAAAGGCCCTTCTGTGTATCTTAAAGTCACAGGTTCTCTTTAGTGTTCAGTTTTTGATGTTGATTGTATTGAACTCCATCTGTAGGTCTTTCCACATTCCTTATATTCATAGGGTTTCTCACCAATACGAATTCTTTGATGCTTAGTAAGATATGCCCTCTGCCTAAAGGCCTTCCTACATTCTTAACATTCATAGGGTTTCTCATTAGTATGAATGCTATGTTGAGCTTTAAGGTATGAATTAAGTCTTAAGGTTTTTTTCCCATATTCCTTACCTTCATAAGATTTCTCATCTGTATGAATTTTTTGATGTTGACCAAGTTGTGCACATGATCTTAAAGATTTTCACATTCCTTGCATTCCTTTCATCAGTATGATGCATCAGTGTGCATTCCTTTCATCAGTGTGAATTTTCTGGTATACTCTAAAGTATCTGGAAGAGTTGAAGGTCTTCACACAGATCTGACATTCATAGAACTTCTTCCCAGAATGAATATTCTTTTGTACTTTAAGGTCTTTACCTAACTAAAAGCTTTCCCACATTTTTTACATACATAGGATTTCACTCCACTATGAATTTTTATATGTTGAGTGAGTTCATGTATTCAAAATGTCTTCCCATATTCCTTACATTCATAGGGTTTCTCCCCTGAATGAATATTTTTGTGTACTCTAAGGTCTCTGCCAAAACTAAAAGCCTTTCCAGATTCTAGACATACAAACAGTTTCACTCCATTATGAACTTTAAAATGTCAAGCTGGTTGTTCACAAATTCTAAAGGCCTTCCCATATACCTTAGATGCATAAGGCTTCTCACCAGTATGAATTTTTCTCACATTTCATTCGATCTGAGCCATAAATAAAGGTCTTCCCACATTCTTTACATTCATAAATGTTTCTCTACTAGGAATTCTGTGATCTGTGATGTAGGGTGAGAGATGTATCTTTTCTGTGAATAGATATATTTTCATATGATTTTCATTTGGCTAAAATATTCATTTTGAAGTTCTTGTTTCTCAATCTTGACTTTACTCTCCCAGCTATTTTTAATGATGGAATGAATTCTCAAGGTCAAGCATTTCACTTTTTTATCTTCCATTTAGATAAATTTATTTCAGAAATGTTTTCTTCTGGAGATAATCTCTTTGTATCATACCTGGTCTCCAAACTTGGAAAAATAAAGCAAGAAAACTAACAAATATTGTTTTCCTGTACTAAGAGGTGGGGGTGGGGGACAGCAGAGATAAGTGATAAACTGAAAATAAAGTACATTAGAAATGAATTTTGATAAAGTTATTATGCAATTTGAAGAAGGCAAAGAGAATAATGAAAGCATATTTTGTGAGATCTGTAACAATGAAAATAAGTTACTGATTCTAAAATTTGAATGTTCAATTAAAATCAACTCAGGAACCTGTTGCAAGTATTCATTTCAGAGACCAACCCAGACCAAGTGAATCAGAATCTGTAAGGGTAAGTTAGCAATATCAGTTCAGTCTCTGAGTCGTATCCAACTGTTTGCAACCCCATGGACAGCAGCACGCCAGACTTCCTTGTCCACCAACTCCCAGAGCTTGCTTAAACTCATGTCCGTCGAATTGGTGATGCCATCCAACCATCTCATCCTCTGTCGTCCCCTTCTCCTCCTACCTTCAGTCTTTCCCAGCATCAGGGTCTTTTCTAATGAGTCAGTTCTTCACATCAGGTGGCCAAAGTATTGGAGCTTCAGCTTCAGCATCAGTCTTTCCAATGAATATTCAGGACCGACTTTAGGATTGACTGGTTTGATCTCCTTGAGGTCCAAGAGACTCTCAAGTCTTCTCCAACATCACAGTTCAAAAACATCAATTCTTTGGTGCTCAGCTTTCTTCATGGTCCAATTCTCACATCCATACATGACTACTGGAAAAACCATAGCTTTGACTAGACAGACCTTTGTTAGCAAAGTAATGTCTCTGCTTTTTAATATGCTGTCTAGGTTGGTCATAGCTTTTCTTCCAAGAAGCAAGCGTCTTTAATTTCATGGCTGAAGTCACCATCTACAGTGATTTTGGAGACCAAGAAAATAAAGTCTGTCCTTGTTTCCATTGTTTCCCCATTTATTTGCCATGAAGTGATCATGGACTGAATGCCACAATCTTAGTTTAAGGATAAGTCTTAGGCATCTGTATATTTTTAACCACTACCTCAGATGTATCAAAGTCAGATCAATGCTTGACAGTCTCTGTTTTGTTTGCTTGTTTTGAGTTTTTTGACCACACTGTGCAGCTTATGGGATCTCAGTTCCCCAAACATGGATTTAACCTGGGCCGCTTCAGTGAAACCCCAGAAGTCTAACCACTAGACTACCAGGGAACTCCGTGAGATTATCTACTTACACGTTTTTCCCCCAGTGGTTTCTTACTGTACTTAGAACATTGTATGACCACTTAAAAATGGAAAATAATGCCCTTTGTATAAGAACTTATATGACAAAGTTAGAAGGAAAATAATTTTGTATTTAGAAGGCCATATTTTGCAAAACAGAGAAGGGGAGTCTAAGCAGAATAGAGACATCTCTTTGCTGACAGCAAATGAATATCCAACATCCAATCAAGAGTTACAGACATTTGGGACTTCCCTGGTGGTCCAGTGGCTAAGACTCTGCACTCCCAATGCAGGGGGGCTGGGTTTGATTGCTGGTCAGGGAACTAGATCCCATATTGCTGCAACTAAGACCTGGAGCAGTCAAATAAATAAATAAATTTGAAACAAAGTGTTAATAGATATTTGAAGAGGCAGAAAAACATTAGTTCATAGAAATAGACACAGAAATGACAGAGAAGAGAAACAGCAAAGATGTTTAAAAGAATCATAAATAAGATCCAGTGTATAGGAAAACATGGACATGGTGAGAGAAATTTAAGATTTAAACACACACACACACCTCAAATGGACTTTCTAGAGATGAAACTGCAACATCTGAAGTGTATGAAATTAACAACAGATTAGACATGAGAGTAGAAAAAGTCTAGAATACACAACAAAAGAAAGTATCCAAAACAAAGCTCAGAGAGGAAAAAGCAAACAAAAAACAGTGACACAGCAGTAATGACCTCTGGAATAACACCAGGATGTCCAACATACCTATTTTTGTTGTTCAGTCGCTAAGTCATGTCCGACTCTTTGCAACCCGATGGACTACAACACGCCAGGCCTCCCTGTCCCTCACTATCTCTTGGAATGTGGCCAACTTCATGTCCATTGAGTCAATGATGCTATCTAAACATCCTGCCCCTTCATGGATCACTGCCTTGTCATGGCATAGGGGCTTGCGTAACTCAGTGGAGCTGTGAGCCATGCTGTGCAGAGCCACCCAAGACAGACAGGTCATAGTGAAGAGTACTGACAAAATGTGGCCCACTGGAGCAGGGAATGGCAAATCACTCCAGTATTCTTGCCACGAGAACCTCATAAACAGCATAAAAAGGCAAACATATATATTATTGGAGTTATAAACTACGTGAAGCAAAATCAGACAAAAATGAAAAATCTCTAATTATAGCTGAAAATTTCAACACTCCTCTTTCATTTATAGGACAAGTAGACACAAAAATAAAGACTTGACCTGCTGTTTATATCAACTTTACATTTATAGGACACTTCATTTAACCACAGCAGGATATGTTTTCTTTTCAACTGCATATAAGATATTCATCACAATAGACCATAAAATAAGTCCCTGTAAATTTAAAGGGCTTAAAATATATTATTTGACCACAATGGAATTCAGCTAGAAATCAATCATAAAAATACTTGGAAAAATTTGCAAAATAATATTTAAATACCATATGTCTAAAGAATCCACAAGTCAAGAAGAAATCATGAAGAAAATATAAAATTTTTAACATGATAAAATACAGCATACTGAAATTTGTGAGTGACAGCTGAATAGAACTACACAGAAGGGAGGGAAATTCTACCTTCAAAATCAATGTTCTAAGTATTAAAAAGTATCAGTTAAACCCAAAGCAAAATTAAGTAGAGTGGAAATTAAGGAAAGAGAAAATTAGAAATATAGAGAAAATCAATGAAAGTTTAATTGATTCTATGAAAAAAAAAAATGACAAACCTCTATCAGAGGCAATCAACAGAAAAGAGAACACACAAGTTCCCAATATCAGAAATTAAAGTATGGACATCAAAATATCAGAAATTAAAATATGGACATCAAAATTTCAAAAAAACAACCTAACTTTACACCTAAAGGAACTAGGAAAAGAACAAACAAAATGAAAAGGTCAGCTCAGAAATAAAATACACACAAAACAATACAAAAGATGAATGAAACTAAGAGCTGATTCTTTGAAAAGATAAAATGAATAAACCTTCAGCCAGACTCATCAAGGGAAAAAGGGAGCCCAAATCAAAAAATCAGAAATTAAAGTTACCACTGACACCACAAAAATACAAACAAAAAACAAACAAATATGCCAATAAAATGAACAACCTAGAAGAAATGGACAAATTCCTAGAAATGAATACTACCCTATGACTGTACCAGGAAGAAATAAGAAATATGAACAGGCCAATTAACAGTATTGAAGAAGTTATTTAAAAAGCAAAAAACTCCCAACAAACAAAGGTCCAGAACCAGATGGCTTCACAGGTATATTCTAACAAACATTTAGAGGGCAGTTAACACCTATCCTTCACAAGCTATTCCCCCAAAATTTGCAGAGTCAGAAATGCCCCAGACTCCAGGGCGGTTCAGCCTATAGAAGTGCGCATGCACAGCCAGGTGTAGCCTGTTGAATGATGATGCCATAGCCGGAGAGAGGCCTGCAAAAGCCAAGGAGGAAACTAGGAATGTCAAGCCTGTGTGTGCCAAGTACCCGACTTTCATTCCAGGTAGGAATGCTGATGTCAACCCTGGATGTGACCTGGATGAGGTCTGTAGTCCAGGGTTGTGAGTAGGATGGGTTTTTATCCCTGGGGAAACCCTAGGGTGTGAAACTGGACCTAGCACACAACTAGTGGTGTAGTGTGTTTGTGTTTAAGTGTGTAGGGGCGGTTCTCTGTGCCTGACCTGATGTGTCTGACCTTGAGCTACTCTGTGCAACGATTGTGGCAGTGGATGGAGGCATGTTGCCCTGTAGTGTTTACTCTGGTGTGTCTATTTTTTTGGATTAGGTGTGAGTTGTGTTTGCACTTTATGTGACTGGAGAAGTAACAAGAAGTGGTTTGTGGGTATTTTCTGACTATGGAATTACTTATATGAGGTAGAGAATGATGTGGTGCCATAGGCTTGTGGTTT
Source organism: Budorcas taxicolor (assembly GCF_023091745.1). NCBI lineage: Eukaryota > Metazoa > Chordata > Mammalia > Artiodactyla > Bovidae > Budorcas > Budorcas taxicolor. The sequence continues at coordinate 24,217 of NW_026292699.1, read as the reverse complement.
TGTTGGCTGAATGAGCTAGTAGGTAACTGTGAATATATCAGTTATTATAGATGTGTTGGTATTTATATGATGGTTATGGAACACTTGTGGTTCTCTTGTGTATCTGTTGCATGCTGCTACTGCTGCTAAGTCGCTTCAGTCGTGTCCAACTCTGTGCGACCCCATAGACGGCAGCCCACCCGGCTCTCCCGTCCCTGGGATTCTCAGGCAAGAATACTGGAGTGGGTTGCCATTTCCTCCTATGCATGAAAGTGAAAAGTGAAAGTGAAGTCGTGTCCGACTCCTAGCGATCCCGTGGACTGCAGCCTACCAGGCTCCTCCATCCATGGGACCTTCCCGGCAAGAGTACTGGAGTGGGTTGCATGGTAGCAGACTATTGAGCAACTCATAAAATGTACCTGGCTGTGACTAGCTGGGTATCTGATTTGTTGTTTAGTTGTTGTCATGTCTGACCAGGGTTTGAACCCATGTCTCCTGTTTGGAAGGCAGATTCTTTACCACTGAGCCACCTGGGAAGCCTGGGAATCTGATATTGGCTTTTATTTGAGCCTACAGAATTGTGATTGGCAATTAGGTAAGTAAAATAATTATAGATGTAAGAATTGAAAAGGAGGTGGTAAGACTATTGTAATTTCCAAATGATAGCACTGTATAGCCAGAAACTCCATATCAACTAATAACAAATACAGTAAATTGAATAAGATGCCACACATTGCTTGCAAACTACCACTGTGAATACACCTGTGTGTTCTCTTTCTGCTCCTGGATGAAATCTTGGGGGTTCCTAGGTGGCACTAATGGTAAAGAATCTGCCTGCCAATGCAGGAGACTCAGGAGACACCGGTTCGATCCCTGGGTCAGGGAAGATCCCCTGGAGTAGGAAGTGGCAACCCACTCCACTATTCTTGCCTGGAAAATTCCATGGACAGAGGAGCCTGGAGGGCTACAATCCATGGGGTCACAAAGAGTCAGACACAACTGAGTACGGATGAAATCTTGGCAGGTTGAATAACTTCTTCAGTCACTGTAAGATAATAAATCTGAGATCATTGGAAGAAGTCACTACTTCATAGTTCTTCTAAATCAAAAACTTTCCACCTTCTGCAACTTGGAAAGAATAAAAAATGTTTATTTTCTGATATACCAGTCTGTTATTTGACTCCTTTACTTTATCCCTCTCTGTAGGTGGTCTCTGGCTCACCTGGAATTGAACCAGGGGAAGAGAAAAATAAGGAGCAAGAAAAATCTCACTTGATTGGGATTGCAGTAATATAACTAAAGTTATATCTTGCCTGGTGGCATTCAAAGATAACTTTTAAAAATCTCTTTGTTTTCCAATAGTTTAATGAGAAATTTCAAACATACAGCCAACTTGAGAGAGTTCTACACTGAACATATGCTCACCACCTATATCCTATCCTTCACATTTTATTACACTAGCTTTGTCGTATATCTGTCCATTTCTCTATGCACCCATTAATCCATCTAATTATTATATGCACTTCACAGTGAAATGTAGACATCAGTACAGTATCTCCTAAATGCTTTAGCAAGCATATTAATGAGTTCAATCTTTGCTGTTTCAATGTACATACAGGAAAAAGGCAGAAATTTTTGAGTGTACTTTCTTGGTTTTGACCAATGTGTATATGTAATCCAAACTTTCATCAAAATACAGAAGTTTACTATCTCCTTAAGAATTGCCTTCATGTCTCAGATGTCATAAAAACTCACACCCAGCCATCCAGAGGCAAATACCGTTCTTTTTTAGAGGGGGGCGGCTGGTTAATTTTGCCTCTTTAGTTTCATATAAATGAAATCACACAAAATATACTTGTTTGTGTAAGTGTTCTTTCAATGAGCATGTTTTTGAAATTTTATATATATATATAAATAAAATATTGTTGGAGCTATCAGAAATTCATTCCTTTTTATCACTGGGTAGTGTTTTATTGTATTACTAACCTATGGGCTTCCCTGGTGGCTTAGACGGTAAAGAATCCGCCTGCAATGCAGGAGACTTGGGTTCGATCCCTGGGTCAGGAAGATCCCCTGGAGGAGGGCATGGCAACCGACTCCAGTATTCTTGCCTGGAGAATCCCATGGACAGAGGAGCCTAACAAGCTATATAGTCCATGGGGTCGCAAAGAATCGGACATGACTGAGCAGCTAAGCACAGCATGCAACCTATGGTTTATCAGTTCTCATAAAGATGTATACTTGGGTTGTTTTGGCTAAAAACTTCAGTAGCATTCTTTTACAAGTCTGTGATTATGGTTTTCATTCATGTATGCTAAGTCGCTTCAGTGTGTCCAACTCTTTTGCGACCCCATGGACCCCTGGCTACATCCCACTAGGCTCCTCTGTCCATGAGACTCTCTAGGCAAGAGTGAGTTGCCATGCTCTCGTCTGGGGGATCTTCCAGACCCAGGGATAAAACCCACGTCTCTTACATCTTCTGCATTGGCAGGCAGATTGTTTACCACTTAGAGACACCTGGGAAGCCCCTGGTTTTCAGACTCTTGGGTAAAGAGCCAGGAATGGCATTGTTGAGTCATAAAATGATGTATATTTATTTTTATAAGAAACTTTCCAGATCTTCCTCCATTTTACAGCCACACCAACAATATCTGAGAGTACCAGTTCTACAAAAATCCAATTTTAGGAGTTATTAGCCTTTTAAATTTTAACCATTCTGGTATGTGTGCAGTGGCATTTTAGTGGTTTTAATTTGCATCTGCCTGCTAATTAATGATGTTGCATTCTTTCATAAGATTTTTGGCTGTTTGCATATTTTTACAAAATATACAAATCTTTTGACCATTTTTTATTGGATTTTTAAATATTGAGTTGTAGAGTTCTTTATGTATCCTCTTTACCAGTCCTTTGTCATGTATCAATATATGTTTTGTGAATATTTTCTCCTAGTCTGTTCCTTGCCTATTCTCCTAAAGATGTCTTTTGGTGACAAGTTTTTAATTTTGATGAACTCTTTATCACTTTTAACCTTTAATGTTTTTTGTCTTCTGTGATCTAAGAAACACTTGCCTGTCCCTAAATCACAAAACTCTTATGTTTGCCAACAATCACTCTTTGGTTTTGGCGTTTATATTTAAGTGTATGACCAAACTTGTTTTCATTTTTTTTTTTTTTGGTTTGACAGATAAGGTAAATAATCAAATATCTCTGCAAAAAGATAGTTTTCCTTCTAATCTATATGCCTTTTATTTCTGTTTTTGTTTTATTACAATGGCTAAGACCTCTAATATAATTGCTCAATGTAAGTGATGACAGTGGGCATTGTTGCCTTGCTCCCAATCTTAAGAGGAAATTATTCAATATTTTACCATTAAGCATGATGTCAAGAGTGTATTTGTTTTGGTGGGGGTGGTCTGATGAAACAGTTTGAAGACGCTGTCTTCTATACCTAGATTCCTAGTTTGGTGGGAAAAAAAGTACTAATACAAGTGGTTTTAAACTTTGTGGGATGCTTTGTTTAAAAATATATTTATTTGGCTGCTCTAGCTGTCAGTTGGTGCACTCAGGATCTTTGATCTTCATTGCACTATGTGGATCTTTAGCTTCAGCTTGTGAACACTTAGTTGCAGCATGTGGGTTCTAGTTCCCTGACCACAGATTGAACCCGGGCCCCCTGCACTGGGAGTGTGGAATCGCAGCCACTGAACCACCAGGGAGGTCCCTCTTTCATAATTTCAATGTCATTTTTTTTGCAAACCTTATCAAGCTGTTATGATTAATTCATTTGGTACTCTGCCAGATCCATCTTGCTAATTATAGTTGCTGAGTCCAATTGCTTTATTGGCCTCTGTTCACTTAGAAAGGGATTGGAATAGCCTTTAGCTTCCCAATTTATCTCTAAAGATGCACTATTACAATAATGGTTTGAAAACTAATGGTTAATTCCTAACTATGTAAATTTCTATTTTCCATCTGTAAAAAAATTAATAAAAATGATTACTAGCTATGTAAATTGTTTCCTCATCTGTAAAATGGAAATAAGTATCTACACTTCATAAACTTGATGTGAACTTTGACATATAGAAGACTCAATTACTGGTAACCTATGATTTCTGAGAGAAAAAAGGCAGAGAGGACTAAGGCAGGCTCGATGGAACAGTGATAGCTGATCTCAGGCTTTGATGAATATATTTTGATAGCTGGTAACTGAGAATTATAATGGGTGGACATTCCAAAAACAGGAAAAGGCATGAGAAACATTGCTAACGTGGAAAACAGCAAAGCAAGTCCTGGGAATATTAAGCAATCTATGTTCAGTTGACATATAAAGTATATGCTCTAAGTTAGTGATAGATTAAACTTGAAAAGTAGAAAGTGAACAAAATATGAAAGACCTTGAATAATACAGTAAGAAGTTCAGACTGTTCAGGAACTGAAGAATGATAGACATTTATTCTTCATGCAACAATGAGATAACCAAAATTATCATTCAGATTTTTCTGGGAGATATAAATAGGGACTGCATGTTTATCCAAAGACCACATTCTGCATCACTCCATGATCTCAAAAAATTTGCTCTTTGGCAATCTCCTTACTGGATTATGTATCAGACTGGCATTTCCCAATTCACTCAGCAACCCAGGCAACCATTTAACTGTTCCCATTAAATGAAGTTAGGGAGAATAAAAACTGGTTCTTGTTGGGACTTCCCTGGTGGTGCAGAGGTGAAGAATCTGCCTCACAATGCAGGGGATGTAGGTTTGATCCCTGGTCAGGGAACTAAGATCCAATTGCATGACACAGAGCAACCAAGGCCGCGCGCTACACAGTCTGTGTGTGCATGATGCAATAAACATCCGATGTGCTGTGACTAAGACCTGATGCAGCCAGATACATTGTTTTTTTAGTGATTCTGGTTACATGTGAAACAGATGGATGTCTGCAAAGGGTAGATGACAGCCCTACTTTTCGGCCGTCAGTGCAACCACTGGTCAAACGTCCTAACCCGCTCTCTGCTCTACTTCTGTGCTTATATTTCATTTTGCCCTTGGAAATGGCAGATGTGTCACGAACACTGCAAATGTGTTAAACCCCAACTCTAAAGGTTCTGCCTCCATTTTTTGCCTTAATTTAACCATGCTTTTTCTAAGGATTTTTCTTCCTCTCTACGCCTCTAGAGTTGATGTTGCATATTTCCCATGCTTCACATCCATGGAGCCCAGAGAAATGGTGGGTGCTATTTTTTATTACCTACCTACACATTTGTATCCCTCATTCTTTTAAATTTATTTAATTGTAGGCTACTTTACAATATTGTAGTGGTTTTTGCCATACATTGACATAAATCAGCCATGGATGTACATGTGTTCCCCATCCTGAACCCCCCTCCCACCTCCATCCCCATCCCATCCCTCTGGGTCATCCCAGTGCAGCAGCCCTGAGCATCCTGTCTCATGCACTGAACCTGGACTGGTGGACTGTTTCACATATGATAATATACATGGTTCTATGCTATTCTCTCAGATCATCCCACCCTTGCCTGCTCCCACAGAGTCCAATAGACTGTTCTATACATCTGTGTCTCTTTTGCTGTCTCACATATAGGGTTATCATTACCATCGTTCCAAATTCCATATATATGCGTAAGTATACTGTATTGGTGTTTTTCTTTCTTACTTACTTCATTCTATATAATAGGCTCCAGTTTCATCCACCTCATTAGAACTGATTCAAATGTGTTCTTTTTAATGGCTGAGGAATTTTCATATATTAATAAGTCTTTCAGTGTGAGACCTATGTCATATGCTTATATCCCTTCCTGTACTTCAAACTACTGTAACCTGTTGAAAACTCATTTTGGGAATATAGTTTTGAAAAAATCTTACGGATCTAAGCTTTTTTTTTTTTTTTTAAAGAAACTTGCATTTCAGCTAGACTTACTCTAACTCGTGCTGGTAGTTTTAGGACATATGTATCTAAGATCATTTTCACAAAAACTGTTTCAACCAGGTTTACTGGTTTCCAGGTTGTGGGTTAGAGTATGCCTCTCCAAAAGATATGGTTTTTTTAATTAAAAAATATTTATTTTGGCTGCACTGGGTCATTGTTGACGCACACAGGCTTTTCTCTAGTTCTCTAGTGGTGCGTGGGGCTTGTTTTGTTGAGGAGCATGGGCTCAGTAGTTGTGGCATATGGGCTTAGTTGCCCTGCAGTGTGGGATCTTCCTGGGCAAGGGAAAGCACCTGTGTCCTCTGTGTTGGCAGATGGATTCCCAACCACTGGACCACCAGGGAAGCCCCTGAAAAGATATGTTTAAGTCCTGACCCAGTAGTTATGAGACTTTATTTGGAAACAGGAACAGGGTTTTTGCAGATATCATCAAGCTAAGCTGGGATCACACTGGATGAGGGTGGGCTCTCCATCTAGTAACTCCTGTCACATAGAGACAAAGGGCATAGGATCATGTGAAGAGACTGGCGTGATGCAACTACAAGTCAAGGAATGCCTGGGGCTACAAAAGCTGTATGAGGCAGGGATTCGTCCCTAGGACCCTCAGAGGGAGCAGGGTGCTGATCACACCTGTGGGTTTTGGACTTTCTAGCCTCCATAACTGTGAGAGAAGAGCAAAACACCAGACTTGGTGGCTTATCAAAATACTTGGTGGCCTAAGTTTTGTGGTGTTTTGCTATGGCATATCTAGGAAATAAACACAGTCCTCAGTCACTGAAAATTTCAACAGCAGTTTTTGAATTTTCTCTCTAGTTTCCATTATGGTTACCTGCATGGAAAACTTACCCAGTTGGCTGGTCCACCTCTTCTGTCATATACTGTTGCAATGGTAGAGAACAATGAAAGAACATATATCATGTGTGTTATAAACTTAAGTTGAAAAGGGAAAGTATGTCTTTTTCATTTACGCAGTCAGATTTGAAAGCTTAAATTCTACCAAACTTACTACAGTAGGACTCCAGCTAGGCCAAGCAGGAATTCTACAAGGAATGCAGTATGTGGACTTTCGTTGTTCACTTTTATTACACAGCACACCTACACTTCTTGAAAGAGAAAAGGTGAAGGGAAAAAAACCCAAACCATCCATAATCCCAGCTCTTCAGGATTATCCCTCTGACATTTGCTAACCATTCTTCATATTTTATTCTGAATTTGTACAAAAAGTGTATTTGTTTAGAAATGGTTACTTTACACCTTGTTTTGTTAGCTTCCCTATCACACTGTAGAAGATGATGTATTTTTATTGCACATAAAAACACCCAAAGGGCAGTGGAGAAAGTGACCTGAGGGTAATGAAATGTGCCATGTGCTTTCCCATCCCACTCTATTCATGCTTTTGGCACTCTCCAGAGTTATAGAGGACAGATTCCTACTTGAAAGTACTTCAGGTAAAAGGATTCTCAAAAGCCTTCCAGCTTACACTTAACACTACAAGGCGGCCAGGCCTGAATGGTTATCCGTAATTGATGGGTGAGGAAATAATTCCTAGAGTAGAAAGAGCCAGATCTAGGCCATGACACAGTTTGGGCCATCCCCCATCCCTTAGGCCATTCGATCATAAGGGATTTAAAAAATAACAAAAATGATTATTTCTCTCAAATTGACTTTGCTAATAGTTTTAAAATACCTGGTGAATGTGTCAGTTTCTCTGTAGTTCTTTATTAATAATCTCAGGCTATATTATTCAGCAAAATACAAAACTAGAATTTTATCTTCTTAGTGAACTGAAATGTTTATCACTCTCTGGTGACTTTATCTCTAGTAATGTTTTCCTTAAAGACTATTTTGTCTGGAATTTAAATAAAACAGCTTTCTTTTGGATAGTGGTTTGGTGATTTAGTCGCTAAGTCGTGTCCCACTCTTGCGAGCCCATGGACTGTAGCCTGAAGGCTTCTCTGTCCATGGTTCTCCAGCCAAGAATATTGGAGTCGGTTGCCATTTCCCATGTGCCTAATATATCTTTTTCTGTATTTTTCACTTTTCTGTCCTTATCTTTTTAGGTTTCCCTTGCAAATAGCCTATAGCTGCTTTTAAAAAAGAATCCTATTTCATGATCCTTAATTTTAACTGAAAAGTTGAGCCTTTTACATTTACTGGATTCTTAGATTTATTTCCACTCTGCATGATGTGATCTCTACTTACCTTCCATTTTGGTTTTGTTGTTTCCTCCTCACATTCCTGCCTTTCTTTGGATTGGGTTTTGTGTGTGTGTGTTTTCCTTACTCCCATTATCTTCCTCTAGTTTTTCCTCTCCCCCTGCCACCCATGCTTCCTTTTCTTAGTGGCTACCCTGGTTGTTTTCAGCATGTACACTTAAACATCTAGCATCTTCCTGAAATATAAGGATCTTACAGTGCTTTAACCCAATAACTCAGTCACAAAAGTTTGTCTCTCAAAATCTGAGTTCTTTTAACTCCACAAAGTAGACTATATCATGGTTTTCAGTCACTATTCCTTAATAAAAACATTTATATTAAACATCGTGTAAATGTTTAACCTTCAGTGTATTTTAGTTTGGTCTCTGGTGTTTTCTCCTGTTTTAGACATTTTCTAAAAGATTCTATTTTCTAAGATTCCTGGTGCAGCATTGCTAGGAACTCCCTGGCTGCCTATGCTAATTAATTAACTCTACCCAGCTAAAGCAGACGTGCCCTGGAGTTCACTCATTATATAGAACTTTTATAGGGCTTTCCTGGTGGCTCAGATGGTAAAGAATCTGCTTGCAATGCAGGACACCCAGGTTTGATCCCTGGGTCGGGAAGATCCCCTGGAGAAGGAAACAGCAACTCGCTGCAATTCTTGCCTGAATTCCACAGACAGAGGAGCTTGGTGGGTTACAGTCCATAACGTCACAGAAGAGTTGGACACAACTGAGCGACTAGCACTTTCTTACAGAACTTTCATTCAATAACACACACTCAAAATTCCCATTCATGTGGCAGGATATCTGAATAAAGTCTCTCCTGATCTTCTAAAGGTAGAAAAATAATTAGAGAAAAGCCATCCCCAGGGCATGCAGTGCAAACTGGACATATCTTAGGAATGTCTGAAATGAGGGGTGACTGTTGAGGGAAAAGGAATTTTTACTGAAATATTCCAGAGCATTAAGACAGTTTATTGGGGACCTATAAGCATGCTTCAGTTATTCAGTATGACAGACTTCCTTTGATCTCAAATCTTGCACATTCCCTCCTCTTTCATTCTAACCAGTTTCATCTGATATTCCACTGAGAAAATACAGTTAACCAAACAGGAACTCCTTTTATTCTCCCTACCACCAAATTCTCAGATCTGCTTGCTTTGACACCTGTATTCTCTTCCCTCCTGTTCAGAGAAAGTACCACTTACTGAGTCATCTGTGTAACAACTCATCTTCTCCCGTCTTCTCAAATACTTCCGTCCCGAAGTCACCTTCCAGTTTACAAATATACTGTACCCAGTTTTAATAACAAACCAAAACCAAAGAACCAAACTCCCTTTACCTCACATTTGCCTCACACTAACCAACCTCTGGTCTTCCAGTGAAACATTTAAAGGGCCTACACGTGCTGCCTCTCTTCCTATGTTTTCCTTTACCCTTTAACTCTAGGAATGATAAACATCTGTTAAGCACTCTAGGGATGACAAACATCTGTTAAGCACTTATGTGCTGAATACTTAAAAATGTGAATTATTACTTACTCCTTACAACTTTATGAGATGATATACAGATAAGGCAGCTGAGGTACAAATGTTACAAAACTTGCAGAAAGCCTCAAAAATAGTGGCAGTAACAGTTTTTAAACCTGGTAACAGATCCAGGTTCTTATCAGTCTACCTTATGCTAAACCAATCTGATTTATGACCGCCCACAATCCACTAAAAAGGTTTTTGAACAGGTTTACAGTGGCCTGTATACTGCAAGTTTTAAGGACACTGGCTCATTTAATTTGTGGTAAAGTCAACACAATGATCATCTCTATCTACTTGGCTTCTAAGACACCACACTCTAGATAGGCTTGTAGTACCTCATTAGCAAAGGACATCAGCTGATTTTCTTTCCTCTGACTTAGGAGAGTACCAAGGCTCAAATCTAGCTTTCTTGCTTCCTCTAAATACTATACTTTACCTCAAGGATCTTATCCTATCACCTGTCATTAATACTGTTTGAAGGCTTCTGGTGCAAAACTTAAAGTTGCTCTGATTCCCACTTATTGTCAAACAAGCTATACAGATCTAACATACCTCAAATTCTTGATTCTGTTCCCTCCTAAACTGCTTCTCCATGGCCCCTATCTTAATCAGCTAGCCTTACACATTAAAAGTTGGCACAGTATTTGATGTCTTCCTGTTATCATGCACCTCATAAGTCAACTCATTTCCAAATAAAAACCAGAACTATCCATTTCCACCCATCTCAAATGTTAACATGTCTTAAACTTTTATCACCTTGCTTTAGTGATTACTCAAGCCTCTAAAATGGCCACTCTGACTCTATACTCCTGCTCCCATTTCAACCCACTCTTCACAAAGCATCAAATGGTCTTATCAAAATATCAATTACACTGCCGTACTTAAGTCTTCTTTGGCAGATTCTCATGGCACTTAAGAACAAATCAAGTCTTTGACACAATGGCCTATGACTCTCACATCATATGCTCCGTACCTGTATCTTCAACTACATCCTACACCACCTTCCCCCAACCCCACCCAGCACACACAAAAGCACTGGTAAGACCTTAAAAGGATAGCAGTATGTTGTTTTGATATTCATTATATATCTAATGACCAGCGTGTAAGAGGTAGTAAGCGAATATTTGCCAAAGTCTGCAAAAGCCATCTCTCCCATCTATTACACTGAAATAATCACAAGAAGCCATAAAATAGACATAACACACCAAGTTCGTCACTTGCCTCTCATTTTTTCTAGATATAAAATGAGGAACTTATATGCATTCTCTCTACTACCCAGTGGAGCTGTTCTGAAGATAAAATGGTTTAGACTGTAAGTTCTCATAGTGTGGTCTGTGGCACAGCAGCCCCAGCATCACCTGGGAACTGGTTGGAAATACAAATTCTAAGCCCCCATCAACACTGATTTCCTGAATCAGGAACTCTGGAAATGGGACCCAACAATAAGCCCTCATTAAGCCCAATTAGAGATTCTAGTGTACACTAAAGTTTAAAATTTTTACATGAAAACACTGTAAAAAATAGAACTAAACACCAGATTACCGACTTGTATGACAAAATCACCTTTGCTGTTCACCAATGGTACACAGTAAAATTACAAAGTGGGGTTTTTCATAAAATAGTTTGTGTTGGCCCAGTATTTTAAAACAGAACACCTTAAATGTGAACTACATATGCAGTATCTAAGCAAGAAAAGCAGAGATAGTATTGCTTAAACAGACATAACTAAGGAATACCTCAAACAGTAGATGAAAGGTTGTAACTGAAAATTAGGATAATTTATTTTGTTGGGTTTGGGGAGAGATGTTTTATGGTGCCTCACATGGTTTGGGTATAAGGGAACTAATATGTATGTGGGCAAAGTGGGATTAACCATAATTTATCTTATACATCTTGACTAACAATGATTCAGGTTCCCAACAAACTACTTTATTAGGATGGAGTAAGATAGATGTTCAGGTCATCTGCCTCCTGACATGTTAAATAAAATGACAATTGTGATTTTCAGATCTGACTTCCCTCTTTGGATCAACACTGCCAAGCTCGGTGGGAGTGGGGGATATCCTACGCCACAGTCAACAGATACATTAATGTATTCTCTTAGTTTTGTCTTAGCGTTTCAGGCTTTATTTACTGACTCCAAAGCTGCAAAAACAGAGCCGAGTTAAGACCTAAATGAAGCATGAGATTAAGAAAATGCCTTATGACTAAAATCTTTATGGGGAATGTTCTTCCTACTGTGATTGATAAGTAGAGACACTTTTTTTTTTTGGCTGCACCCAACCCCCAACCAGGGACTGAACCCACACCCTTGACAGTGCTAAGTGCAGAGTCCTAATCACTGGACCACTAGTGAATCCCCTGGAGGCAGTTTTTAAACGGTGTACAAACAACTGGTGTAATTCCCTAGTAAATTAGTACATAACAACACAGTAACGTTGTGGGTTTTCTTCCTTTCTGGACATGCAGCATGCAGGATCTTAGTTTCCCAGACCAGGATTGAATCCCAGACCAGGGATAGAACCTGTGCCCCCTGCATTGGGAGCATGGAGTATTCCCTGCATTGCGAGGGAAGTCCTTAAGAGCTTTATAAAAAGCAGTTTTAAGTCAACCTCAAATGCTGTATTTCTGATGTTCACCATTCAAGAAAATCTTAAAATATTATTTATATCAACTTATATTGTGATAAGGGAATAAAAAGTACCTTCAGGAAGGATTGGTTTACACAATAGAATCCTGCCCAGAGTATGAACCACTTTTTCCATACCCATCCCATCCTCTCCACCTTTGTAAAAGAAAACAGTAACCTGACAGGGAGACTCCCTTCACAATGTCTACCAAATCATCACGCAGTATGTTTCAAATGTCTTACAATTTTGTCAGTTATACCTCAGAAGAGCTGGGAAAAACAAAAACAAAAATGATGTGTTTGTCAAAGTAGGGGAAGAATGAAATAACCTGCAGATTAAGACTGAGATCCAAGCGTTGACATTTAATTCAAATTGTGGATGTTCTGGGATGCTGATTTTCTCTTTTCAAAAATAAAATAATCAAAAACTTTCTTGTTAACACATATGCTGTTTCCACAGAAATGTACAAGATGTAAAATGGTCATTCCAAAGTCAGTTTATCTGAAAAAAGACAAATTATATGAAGTCTATGTTTATCTTTATTTAACTAAATGTTCTTAAAACTTCCTAAGCTCAAATGATATGTCACAAAATAGTGTCAGAAACATGAAGATATAAATAAATTAAAACATTTGGATTATACTGTCAGTTTTAATTTTAATAAAATAGATAATTTCCTACTACATAGAGAGCAAGTCCATCCACTCATTGATAAAATTTTAGAAATATTTCCTATAAAAAGTTTAGTAGTTGATTGGGAATGAATCCATTAGAACATAATTTCTATAGGTACAGAGTGTTCCCATCCTCACCCCCATACTTACTAATTTTGAGAAAATTTAAAAATACAGAAAAGTACAAAAAATAAGACAAGATATCCATATACCACAATCCAGAATTAACCAGTATCTCAATATATTTTTTGCAGTCTTTTTTTTAAGAGAAATTGATGTTTATATATAAAACTGAAGTCCCCCTCTAACAGCCCCCTCCCCCACACGCATTCCCTTCCCTTCTCCACTCTTCACAGGCAACCACTATCAAGAGTTTGGTCTGTATCCTTCCAACCCATTTCAAAAACACTTAAAAAACATACATACATGTTATGTATCCATTACCAATATATAGCACTGAAATTCTGTGAGGAAGTTTTCATTCAAATTTACAAAAATGTCATCGTATTATGTCATTCTGCAACTTTCTTTCCCCCTCAACATGACTTTTGAGATCTTTCTAATACATATAGATCTCATTTATTACACTTTACAGATATACATTATTCCATCATAAGTATTTTCCATTTTGTTCCTGATGCGCATTTGTTTCCAATTAATGAGTACTACAAATCATGCCACAGTAAATAGTCTGGTACATAATTTCCTGAGCATACAAACTCAGAGTAGAATTGCTAGATATTTTTCAATTTCCATAAGGAATGTTTCCCATTCCCAAGGTCATAACCATTTTACTATATAGCTTTCTCATACTTCTGCTTTTAACCCAATCCCCTTATCTTTGTGTATAGTTCATGTTTTATTTTTCCCCCCCTTGGAGAACAAATTACCTCCAAAGCACTTTTTAAAATAGTCTCATTAGCTTCTCAGCTCCTGATGCCTTTTCTATATTATAAATTCTAATAAATGCATAGGTTTTTGCAGAATCTCTTCTGTTCTGCTAAATCAATACCATAGAAGTCTCTTTCTTTCTAATACTTATAGCTTTGTTTTTATTACACTGGTGAATATCTCCAAATTCATGCAGATGGCAATCATAAAAATGTTTTCCACTCCCAATTTTAGTGGAAATGCATCTAAAGTTTTCAGTATTACCTTTGCAGTATGTTTTTTATTGGATACAGGATTTTAATCACACAAATGTCTTTCTCTTCAAGATGAATTCTCTGGTGTCCTTTAAGTTTTTAGCTTTTGCTTCCCTCATTTGTGATGCCTTCCTTCAGAATGATTATTTCTGATGTGTTATAAGGTGTAAATTCCTGATGAACACCTTTCATGATATCCACAGGATTTTAATGGGTATGAATTTTCTGGTGTCTAATGTGGTGTGACTTCTGGCTGAAAGCTTTCCCACATTCACTACACTGATAAGGCTTCTTACCTGTGTGTATTCTCAAATGTAGAGCAAGGGTTGAGAACTGCGAGAAAGCTTTCCCACACTCATTACAACCATAGGGTTTCTCACCTGTATGGCTTCTCACATGTACAGTAAGAGATGAACTTTGAGAGAAGGCTTTTCCACATACATTGCATTCATACGGCTTATCACCTGAATGAATTCTCACATGTACAATAAGTGATGTTCGCTGAGAGAAGGCTTTTCCACATTCATTACATTCATAAGGTTTCTCTCCAGTGTGAATATTTTGATGTTTTATGAGGTACTTCTTCTGACCAAAAGCTGTTCCACATTCATTACACTTGAAGGGTTTCTCTCCGATATGAATTTTCTCATGCTCAGTAAGGTTTGATTTGCCACTGAAGGTTTTCCCACACTCCTTACATATAAAGGGCTTCTCTCCTGTGTGAGTTCTCTGGTGCCTGATGAGGTTTGACTTCTGAATGAAAGCTTTCCCACAGTCCTTACACTCAAAAGGTTTTTCTCCAGTGTGAATTTTCTGATGGGTAAGAAGGTTTTCCTTCTGGCTAAAGGATTTTCCACATTCATTACATTCAAAAAGCTTCTCTCCAGTATGGGTGTTCTGATGTTTAATGACATACTGCTTTTGGCTGAATGCTTTTCCACATTCATTACATTCAAAAGGTTTCTCTCTATTATGAAAATGCTCATGCTCAGTAAGAGTTGATTTGTGGCTGAAGATTTTCCCACATACCTTACAGGCAAAGGGGTTTTCCCCACTACAAATTCTCTGCTGACTGAGGTGTGACATCTGAATGGAAGCTTTCCCACATTCACAAGGTTTCTTTCCTGTATGAATTTTTTGATGAATGAAAATTTACTTTTAGCTGAAGGTATTTCCACATTTCTTACATGTGCTGGGCTTCTCTGTGTATGGCCTTTCAAATGTAGAGTAAGAGATAAGGTTCGAGAGAAAACTTTATCATCATCAGTACATTCAGAGCTTTCTAACTCTAAATTTTCTAAATATTCAGTGAAATTTATAACCTTCACTGATTTCTCTCCAGTATGAATTTTCTTCTGCTCAATGAGATGTTATCTAGGTAAAGGATTTTCAATATTCTTTAGAAGCACAGGATTTCTCTCCAGCCTGACTTCAACATTGAATGAGGTGCAACATACAAATGAAAGTTTTCCCACATTCAGCAAATTCATAGGTTTTCTCTCCAGTATGAATGCTCTGATATCATGTGGGGTTCAAATTTTTAATGAAGGCATTTCCACACTGATTTTATACCCTTTTACAAAAAGGGTTATCACTACAAGGAGTAAGCTGTGGAAGATTTCCACACTATTTAAATCGATGATTCTTTCCTACACAACTAACTCTAAATTGTGTTTCAAACTCTAGGTTGAAAAGGCTGTTGCCTTAAAAGATAGTCTGATATCAAAGGAAGCACTTTTCCAATTTTCTTAGTCACTGCTTTTTTCTGTCTGTACTTTATTGAAGCTGGATGCAACTTGTCTCCCAAGTCTTGTTGCCAATCTATCTGTTCATCATCTTCTCAAGCTTCTTCTAAATAAAATGGAGTACAAAGAATCATCATTTAAAGCAGTCAGTGTATAACGTGCTTAGAACTGTGGCTGGCACATGGTAAGCACCCATAAATGTTAGCTTTATGTTATCATTATTTATGAATTTTCCCATTATTAGTAATGAAATTTCAGATTGTGCTTTGGGGGATGAACTAGCTCAAAGTATGAAAGAATCCTCATGATCAATGTCTTCAACTAAATTTGAGATGGAAACCCTTGAATAGGACACCTGGTTGAAAATTAAACATTCACATATATACAAACAGCTCAGAAAACTCTTGAAAAATAACAACTTCATAATCCAGCAAATTGAATATAACAAAAAATGAGGGATTAACAAACAGGATAAAAAGATAACCACATAAAATTGAGAAAGTCTACCAGGGATTCTGAAAAAGAGAAAGGAAAAGCCAACTGCTTCCTTCTAAAATTCCATTCAAAGGACAAGAAAAGGGAAAATGGCACAAACTCACAAGAAAGAAGAATGACAGGCAACATCAATACACACAGGTATTAACATTTTTTTTAATAACAAAGTACATGGAGGATTTTCGACAGAAGAGCTGAGGAAGTTCAAATAACATAAAGGCACTGCAGAAGAGGACAATGAGGTTAAGCAAGCAAACCTGTGCCACAAAATATCATAAAGACTCAGAAAATGAAGGGAAATTTTAAGCACCTCAAAAGAAGGAATAGTATTTGCTGTAAAAATAAAATTTGTTTAAGTTGCAGCTGGCCCCTTACTGTCAGTCATGAGGACAAAGGGCCACTCCTTTCACAAAGTCAAAGTTATTCTTTGCAGGAATTTAATCACAGAAGCCTCAGTCTCAGGGACACTCAACAAATGAGATGACAGGTGCTATACTGAAAGCAATGGGATGTATATGTAATATGGTGAGACCCCAGCTCCATTCTGTAGTTGATGCCAAAAGTGTTGGAAACTTTGAGTAGGATATGAAAGGACCCTTTTCTGGACAAACTAAAAGGCCAGTGAAAAACTTAAATAGGATGCCTCCCATCTAAGATGATACTTATTTGTGGTCATTTTTTTCTGGTGAAACAAAGGACCTGGCCACATCTGATCATGAGAGTAAGACAGTGTAACTCAGAAGGAGACCCCCAAGTCCATGAGGCATTCTAGGCTCTACTCTTTATCCACTGACTAGAAGCACCCAGGAACAAAAGAGCTTACCTTTTAGTGAATCACTCTTAAACATGACTGTTTAGCCAATACTCCACACACAGGAGAGAAACCCCACTAACATGAAAGATCAACATTGAAAGACAGTAAGAAACTCTAAGGAAATAAAGGTAAGGCACAGCAAACAAAACCCTGAAACCAACTGCAGACAGTTATGAGAAGATATTTTATCAGTGAAACAGTAACAGCATTCTGGAAGCAAGAAACAGAAAAAGTTCCCTCAGAAACTAAGACTGGGGACAATGGGGTGGGGTGAGAGGTAAGGTAAGGGTAACTGTATTACCATTCACCAATAACAGGGTTTCCATAGTGCAGAAGGATTGCACTGCTTCACTCTAGCAAACTCAGGCATGGCCAGGTGCCTTGTTTGGTCAATGACATATAAGCACAGGTGACAACTGTCATTTCCTGATAGAAGTTATAAGAAGACACATTGAAGGATAAACCAAAGTAATAAAATAGCCAAGTAAAAGAAGTTCCAGAAAATGAAAGGGGGAAACTGGCTTAGAGGAAATATTCAAAGAACAAAAAAATGTCCTCTCCTCTAAGTCATGACTCTCCAGACGTCTTGAAAGGTGCACTTGGTACCCTGCACAATGAATAATAAAAGATGAATATCTAGACACATTACTGGGACATTTCAAAACAGCAAGGAGGCAAAAAATGCTTTCAAAAGAAAGAACATACATCATTCAAAGAAAAGAGAATAAAATTTCCCAACAGAATGACAGGAAGCTAGAAGACAGAATTCTGATTGAAAAAAATCTAAGCTTAGACTATCAATCTAATGAGACAGTCAAGTACAGGCATTTTTCAGTTATGCAAATGCCCAAAATGCACCTCTTCTCCCAGGATGCTATTAGAAGATGTGTTCCACCAAAATCAGTAGACAGAGATGGTAACAGATATAGAATCCAAAAATGAGGGGATGTACAGGGGGGTAAAAAATGAAGTCATTTCTATGTTAATAGTGATGAAAAGCTACAAGGTAAGAGATGACTATCAGGTCAGAGTACAGCCTGGTCTACACTGAAGTAAGAGGACAAGAATTCTAGACTTATTGTCCCCAAAGGGAAAAATGGAGATTTCCCAATGCATGTAACAACGTGGAAACTAGTACTGAGAAGGCTTTGAACTATTCTGAATAGGAAATCTGTGCTTTAGTATAGGAAAATCAAGCAAACAAAAAGTGTAGTGAGTATCAAATCCATGAAAAGCAAAAACTATAAAGAATATTAATTTTATACATATACACATATACTTCTGTTGTACACAAGAGGATGACAGTTGTCTCAAGGGAAAGCACTTGGGCAAACAAATTAAGTTGTGAGCTAAACCTAGCCACTTTACCCATGAAGCACCATTTTTTACTTTATTTCATGCTGTACCATTAATTTGCTTTAAACAATTAATAAATGCTTTACCAACTATGGTTATTAAGACTTGGGCATTGTTTGGCACAAACTTTCTTCAGACAAAAAGAGAATCATCTCAAGGAAAATAATTGATAGTATATGCTGCCAATGATAGAATTTAAGTTCTCAAACAGAAGTAAAAATCAGGATTTTGGAAAACCTGTTTCCTCCACCATGTGATTGAAACTTCCAAAGACTTTTCTAATGAGACTGGTAATGTTAACAAAATATGACGTTTTGATATTGTATGAGTTACATCAACACTTGTGTGTTCAGTCGTGTCTGACTCTTTGCAACCCCATGGACTGTAGCCCACCAGACTCCTCTGTCCATGGAATTTTCCAGGCAAGCATACAGAAGCAAGTTGCCATTTCCTTCTCCAGAGGATCTTCCTGACCCAGGGATTGAACTGGTGATCTCTTGTGTCTCCTGCACTGGCAAGCAGGTTCTTTACCAGCTAAGTCACCCAGGAAGGTCCCCATGTCAACATTTGAAAGAGCTGCAGTTCAACTGGCTAGTGCATGATGGGTTTCCCTGGTGGCTCAGAGGGTAAAGTATCTGCCTGCAATGTGGGACACCTGAGTTCAATCCCTGGATTGGGATGATCCCCTGGAGGAGGGCATGGCAGCCCACTCCAGTATTCTTGCCTGGAGAATCCCCATGGACAGAGGAGCCTGGTGGGCTACAGTCCACGGGATCACAAAGAGTCAGACACAACTGAGCAACTAAGCACATAATGCATGATGTTACAAAATCACGCATGGGTCAGAAATCCATTCAAAGTTTAAGATAAATGGATACTGTGTAAGAGAACAGAAAAATCTGTTATAATTTCAAATTTCACATTGTGGCTAATCTTGAAAAAATTACCACTTGTGAAGTGTTAGTATAGTACCAAAGAATATTCACAATTATCTGAAAAGGCTATTAAAACACTGCTCCACAAACATGCAAACAATGCCACTCTTCTCACTAAACTCTTATTTCGGAAAACTGTTACTTAAGAATTGTAATTTAAGTAAATTAAAAAAAAAAAAGAATTGTAATTTAAGTAAATTTATCTGTAATGAGATTATTATTTGAGTTTTTTAAATTAATAAATGTTTTCAAAAGTTTCTCAATTTTACATTAAATAAACATAAACGTCCACATAATAAACCAAAGCCCTTTGGAGGGCCTCAAGTTTTAGGACTGACTATAAATGCTACTGTTCATGGGTAATGGGTTACATTCTGTGATGAGGAAAATGTGATAATGGTGATAATTACACAACTTTGTGAATATACTAAAAAACACTGAACTGTATATTCCCAAAAGGGTAAATTTTATGTTATCTGAAATACATCTCAATAAAGCTGTTTTTTTAATTAAAAAAGAAAATGTGAAGAGTTCCTAAGACCAAAAAGTTTGGGAATTGATGCTCAAAACATTTCTCATTATTCATTCAACAAATACCTTCTTCTACCTTCTTCTTACTGTGAGTCTGGCATAGTTCTAAGCTCCAAGGATAAAAAGCACTGAACAACACTGACAAAACTTTCTGCACCCATCAAGTTTACATTCTAGTGGACAGAAAAAAAAAAAAAAGAGAAGGTTTGTTAACAAGTTTTAACTGCTATGGAAGAAAATTAGGGAATGGATAAAGAGTTATAGTTTCAGACAGAACAGCTTCTGAGAAGGTTAAGATTCATGACCTGAAGGAACAAAGAGAGTGATCCTTACAGATGTGTGGAGGAAGAGCATTCTAAGTAATGGTTAAGTTCAGAGGCCCTGAGAAAAAGCCTACCAAGCATGTTAGGTATGCAATCAATGAATCACAGTTAGGCATATTACGTTCCTTATATCCCTCGGTTTAACCCAACCCCTTCCTATATCTTAGGCTTCTTATAATCTATAGAACCTCCTGGAATCAGCTCCAGTAACAGGCTCCTAAAGACTTCTCCAATCTTGTCTTGTACTTCTAAACATCTTTCCCTTAACTTCTATTCACAATCACACTTCACTTTTCTTAAAATAAGTGTTTCATATGAAGTATTTCTAAACCCAAATTTCTGCATAGCTAAGTCAGTATACTAACTATAATCTGAGATGCTGGACTGCAGTAATGGCTGTACTCCTTTTTTCTTTGGATGGCTGACAATTTTTTTAAATACAAGGGGCAAAATCAAGGGGGAAATAAAGGAGAGGACAGTTTACCATTTAAAGATTAAAAAGACAATAACCAGATCCAACATTTAAACCTTGACTGGATTCTGGCATTAAAGACAAAAAAGCTATACAAGGTATTTTGGAGGCAACTGGGGAAATCTAAATATTATTACATAATATTAATCATCTAAAGTATAGGGAAACAGTGGAAACAGTGGTTGACTTTATTTTGGGGGGCTCCGAAATCACTGCAGATGGTGATTGCAGCCATGAAATTAAATGACGCTTACTCCTTGGAAGGAAAGTTATGACCAACCTAGACAGCATATTAAAAAGCAGAGACATTACTTTGTCAAACAAAGGTCCGTATAGTCAAGGCTATGGTTTTCCCAGTAGTCATGTATGGATATGAGAGCTGGACTATAAAGAAGACTGAGTGCCAAGGACTTGATGCTTTTGAACTGTGGTGTTGGAGAAAACTCTTGAGAATCTCTTGGACTGCAAGGAGATCCAACCAGTCCATCCTAAAGGAGATCAGCCCTGGGTGTTCACTGTTAGGACTGATGTTGAAGCTGAAGCTCCAATACTTTGGCCACCTGATGTGAAGAGCTGACTCATTTGAAAAGACCCTGATGCTGGGAAAGATTGAAGGTTGGAGGAGAAGGGGATGACAGAGGATGAGATGGTTGGATGGCATCACCAACTCAGTGGACATGGGTTTGGGTAAACTCCAGGAGTTGGTGATGGACAGGGAGGCCTGGCGTGCTGCAGTTCATGGGGTTGCAAAGAGTCAGACACAACTGAGTGACTGAAGTGAACTGAAGGTATGATAACAGTATTTCTGTTATGCGGACCCCCCCCGTTAACATTATTTTTAGAAAATGCAAACTTCATTATTTAGGAGTTAAATGTCATGCTGTTTCAATGCACACAATACTCATGCACTAGGAAACAGATACATCAAACATGGCAAAATACATATTACTGAATCTATGTGGTGGATATACAGTAGATCAATGTACTCTTCTTTCAATGTTTTTACTGTTTGAAGATGTTAAGAACAGATCTAAAAAAATCTTTCTACAATAATTCAGACTATTTAATAAGTTACTGCATGTGTAATCAAAATTTCAGACAGAAAAAATAAAATACTGCCCTTCCTTTCAACAGATCCATATGATAGATTCCACACATAAAAGTAAAAAACATGTAAGATGTTTACTACAGACTTTTGAATTTCTGTGCAAAATGTGAAGCAGGATGGACAATCATATGGTAGATCGATAGAAGAGGAATTAAATAACAGGTTTAAATAATCAGGAAATGAAAAAGTAGGGAATTTTATAATCAAAGGCCAAGATTCAAATAATTTTATATAGAGAAGGAAATATGTTCACATTACACCCACAGGCTTAATATGTCCTCTCCTGATTAAACTGTATCTTTTAAAAGGCTTGACTGACCATGTCACAAGGACCAAGAGAAAGGAAATGATCTAGACCTAATTTGATGTGACATCTGGACCTGAAATAATGAGCTGAAACCTCTGTCTAACACAATGAAAATGAAGTCACAATTGGATAATTGTTTATCCCATAAATAGGTAAAATTATGGTGGACAAGACAGAAAGGCTGGAAGTGGAAAAATAAAGATATTTATAGAAAGCTTGGGACTTCCCTGGTGGCTCAGATGGTAAAGTATCTGCCCTACAATGGGGGAGACCTGGGTTGGGAAGATCCCCTGGAGAAGGAAATGGCAACCTACTCCAGTACTCTTGTGTGGAAAATCCCATGGATGGAGAAGCCTGGTAGGCATCGCAAAGAGTCAACACACAACTGAGCGACTTCACTTTACTTTCCTTTTACTTCTAACTTCAGAATGAATGAGTCATTTCTGAGAATTAATTTATAAAAGGAAAGAGGAAAGGCAGAATGCAGAATTCCAGAAGACATGTCCAATAAGAGGATAGAGTGAAGGGGGAGAAAAAAGCAAAAGATGGGGAAACACTTAGATAAAGCAACAAAAGCACCCATAAAGCTGAATCTGGAAAGAACTCCTAGAAGAGTGACTCAATCATAAGCAGATCTTTTCCTCTAAAACGGTAAAATAAAGACATGTTGGGATTTCCCTGATGGTCCAGGGGTTAGGACTCCGCCCTCTCACTGCCAAGGGCCCAGGTTCAATCCCTGGCTGGGGAACTAAGGTCCCATAAGCCTCAAAGTACAGCCAAAAAAACCAAAAAGACATCTCTGCTCACTTTGTCTGAGAAGGAGAAAGATAAAGACAAAAAGGAAAAACTGCATTGTTGGTAAAAGTAGGAAATAGCTATAATTCTAATGTCCTACTAGGAAGAATATGAGTAGGCAGCTGTCACTGCTGTTTTTAGGAAGAGCTCTTATGCACAACACTCTCCAAAATCAAACGGCACAGTCTCAGGGGGTCACATCACCACCTCCTAGTTTCTAACAACAGAATCTAGGAATGCAGGCTGGATGCAGGAGACTTGGACACAATGGCATCTCTGAGTGGTAAGAAAAGTAGAACTGAGCAAGGATATACAGACACCACCACTGATTAAAGCAGCTTGTCAGTATAGCAAAATATACATCTCAACTTTCTAGGTTCCCTAAATTCCTGACTTTCCAGCTCCCTAGATTCCTGACTGCCTACCTGAATATGCACTTAGATGATGGATAGGTAGACAGGACACAATTAACAAGTCCATAAGAAAATCCTTGCTCGGTCTCCCAAAATTCCTGAAGTCTTCTTGTCTCATCCTCGTCTAGTTAAGTCGTCAGTAACTTCTCTTTCTCTCATATCCAACATATAATTAGTCAATCTTTCAACTATTCCTTTAACTATTACCTAGATCACTGCAGTAGTGATCACTCACATTAATCTCCTAGCCTTGGCCCCCTATACTATATTTCTTTATAGCGGCTCAAATTTAATTCTGATCTTTTCACTCCTCACCTCAAAAACCTTTGATGGCCTCTCAAATCACTCAGAATAAAGGCCAAAGTCTTTGATTTGGCCTGTTACCTAACCAAACCCTTTATCACTCTGCTCAAGCCCACTGCCCTCATCACTATTTCTTTAAGAGGAAGCTCCAGCCTCAGGGCTTTTAAGACTTTTTGTTCCTTTTGGCTGAATGCTCTTCCACCAAATACTGCATACTGCACTCTCATACTCTTAAATGTTACTCTCTTAATGAGACCTTTCCCTAACTTATTTAAAGTTATAACCTCCAACTGGCCCTCACTATGCAAGTTTTCCTTGCTTTATTCTTCTTCATAGGACTCACCACCATCTCATAGAATACATTTTTTACCTATTTACTCATAGTCTGTCTTCCCCAATTAGAATGTAGACCTCAAGAGGGAGGAATTTTTGACTGCTTGGTTCACTAACATTTCCCTAGTACCTGAAATGGTGCTAAATATAAATCATGCAGGAAATACTTATTGAATAT